>NW_020954585.1:4100378-4385119 GCF_900497805.2 Vombatus ursinus
TGTGTGTGTGTGTGTGTGTGTGTGTGTGTGTGTGTGTGTGTGTGTGTGTAATGGTAACCATCTCTAGGGTGGAGAGGATGGACAGGAGGGGTCAAAAGAGATGGGGAAAGAAGTTTACATGACAACTTTATTATATATTTAAAAGGAATAGCAAGTTGTACATAATAGATTTTCAGTTTCATATGGAATCATTTTTTCATTCTATTATGTTATGGAAATGCTTATTTTATTCCATAAATTAACAATAAAATAAATAAAATTTCAAAAAAAGAGAAACAAACGTAGTGTTTTAGACATCATCAGATTAGAACAGTAAAAACAGTCTTGCTAAAGGTCTTACCACAACAAACCACTTCATACCAAGTTTCCAGCAAGGAAAAGCCAGGAAATATTATTGGAAAACTGAAAAACTGAAGCTAAACAATTCCCCTACCCTTACCATCACTTGCTTTAGGTGAAGAAATTATTAAGTATAGTTCTAGGAATGATGATAAGTAGCCCAGGCAGTCAAATGTAAATACTGACTTGAAATATTTCCTGGCCCTGATTGTATTTTAGAGGGTAGATCTAGCGAAGGAGGAAAAAAATACCCTTTTAATTTTTTTTTCCATGTCAGACACAGAGTTCAAAATACATAGAAATAAAATTCAAAGTTGTCATTGTTGATTGACTGATGCTCACTAACTATAGACCCCAGGTTGTTCTTATGCACCAGAACCACCTGCAAACTCCAGTACTATACCTCAGCACTAGCAATAAAGCTCAAACATTACCACCTTTCTATAAGATGTATCTCATTCTTGCTGTTGCTACTTCTGCATGGACCAATGTTGAAAAGCAGGGACTTGGGAAGGTTTTCTAGGTTCCTTAACAAACTCATTAAGCAAATGTCCCTCCCAGAACACTAACTCTTGAAATTCCCCTTGTTCACCCCAATATTTTCTTAACCATGATCCATTTGACCATTAATTTCCAGAGGTAGTAAAGACCTAAATTTTTGTGGGCTTTTCAGGGAATTAACTGGTGGGAGACTAGATGGATCTGCATAGTACCAAGAAGATTCAGCTAGGTTTATTAACTGAATTATCAGGAAAGGATTCATATTTCTACTATCTGATTTCTTGGAAGGTAAGTATGTAATTTCTAAATTGGTAACCATACTCTGTGAGACATCTGCAGTGTGAACACAGACTAGTAACCATTGATATTATGCATACATATTAACAATATACATTACCAGCAATATATTACATATGTGTGTGTATATTATAACACGTATGTATGTATGTTTGTAATAGTTAAAATTAAGGTAGACTGAGGCACAAAATTCCAAGCATGACCAATTTATTAATAAAGCATGAAATTGCCAATAAATAGGATCTTGGCTTCCTCAGTAAAAGTAAGACCCCAAAGGAGGGTAACAGCTTTCTTTTATAGTTTTGGGAAGTAAAGAACAAAGAACAGGATTTCATAGGTGGGAACAAGTTAAGATTGGTTAAAAGAGCTCAACATCATGAATGGTGAAATCAACATGATTGATTATAGAGCTGAGACATAGGGGACAATATTATTAGCTGGAAACTAGAAATTAAGGATTAGCTATTATTCCCTCCTTACCTCCTGTGACTAAGAAATGTTCATTGTTTGAGTCCACATTCAAGGTTAGAGATAGTGGGCCAGATTTCTTTGGATAGCAAATCAGACATTCTTGAAGGAAAGCTTGGTGATATGAGGATACTAGAACAGACTTCCTACTATCTACCTGCACCCTTCAAGGGTAACAAATTCCCTTGAGGCAAGAATAATGCAGTGATTAACAGGAGAATTAGATTTCTAAATTTAACTTCTTATAGGCCAGCTGAATTTCTAAACTAAGTTCTGAGAAAAAGAACCATGACTTAGGCAGTAACAGGAAGATTTCAATTAACTGTAGATAAGATCAATTAAAAAAGACACAGAATCAATCTATTCATTACATATGTGTATATGTGGGGGGGGAGTTATCTATTTGTCTTGTTGTCTATGGCAACCTTAGTTGTAGTTTATGACAAGATGGCTTCCACTTTCTTCATGTAGCAATTAACTTCCAGGTTGGTGATATTATGTATATGAAGAAATAAGATAAAATTCTTTATTTGAAAAACAAACATAAAAACTGTGTTCTGAATAGAACTGCTGAAACAAAACTAAGTAGAAGGTAGTAAGGTAGGTAATTATTCTGATGATCAACAAGGAATCAAATAGGTTTACTTTTTCATTGTATTATTTTCTGGCATTCTCCTGGGGACAATACAAGGTTAAAAAATGTCTTTGAGATGCCAAATACAAAAGAGGGAGGACCTGAGTTATAACTAGGGTGGGAAAATGGAATTTTGTTCCAGTTGGGTAATCTAGAGAGCTCAGACAAGGGCTCAGACTATACTGGAGTGGGGGGAGGGGAGGAAGGGAACTTCCTCCTTCCCTTACCCACTCTTCCCTGTCCTAAGTAGTAGCAACAATATGGCTTCATGCCTAGAGTTCATGCTTCCTGGGTGAGCCAAACCATTCTGCTACCCTCACCATCATTTGCTTTAGGTGAAGAAATTATTAGATATAGTTCTAGGGGTGATGATAAGTGGAAAAAAAATTGTGGTGCAGGCAGTCAAATGTAGATACCAAGTTGAAATATTTACTTGCCCTGATTCTATTTTAGAGGGTTGGTGCAGCAAAGGAGGAAAAAATACTATCTTTTTTCCAAAGTATTCACCAACCACCATGATGGCATCCTGACCATGAGAATTTAATACAGGTCCAAATGAAATCTAGGGTCACCTAGGACCAAGGAAGTGATGATATGGAAGGGAACTATAATAGCCCTTCTAGATGTATAATGCTATCCTTGGTTCAGCCACTGATCTGCTATGCTCCCTTCTGCTCCTCCACGTGCAAAGAGTCTTTCACTATGCTAGTTGTCCTCCTAGAAGCTGTTAGCTAACTGGCACAGTGGATAGAGTGCTGGGCTTGGAGTCAGGAAGATCTGAGTTAAAATCCAGCTTCAGCTATTTACTAGGTATTTGACCCTGCATTTAACTTCTGTCTATTTCAGTTTCCTCAATTGTTAAATGGAGATAATAATAGCATCTAGCCTTTAGGGCTGTTAGGAGTATTAAATGAGATAATATTGTAAAGCACTTAGCACACTGTTGGTGGGTGCTTAATGCACATTTCCTTCTTCTGATCAGGGCTGATTACCATCCCTCTCAAAATGTGATGCCCAGAGTGAAATATTCTATTATCTGACCAGAACAGTAAAGCAGATTGTGTGCATACATCTATTATTGATAGATTCCCATTCTGAGGAAAGAGATGGGTCCTAGAATCATCGTGTTAAAGCTAGAAGGGATGTTAGAAATCATCTGTCTAACCATCTCATTTCACAGATGAGAAAATTGAGGCCGGGAGAAGGGACATGACTTGCCTAGAGTCACAGTGCCAGGACTGGGAATGAAACTTAAGTCTTCTCACTCCAGATCTAGTGATCTCTCCATGGCAGCCAAGCATCGATTCCAAGCATAGCACTCTATAGCATCACCATAGTAGTTGCTTTCATGGAAGGACATCGAGAACATCAGGGCAAAGATGTCCAGTTGCTGATATGATCCGTAGTACCAGTCTCTGACGATGGCAGAGTGACTAAATGTAATTAAGATTGCAATGATCAGGCCACACTGCCACTGGATACTGGCTTCCTTCAAGGTAGTAGCCCCCTAGCTTGAAGGCAATTATGATTTTGAGTGGTTCCTTCTACCAGATTCGATTCAATTCAATGCACATTTGTTAAACATTATCACTGCCATTGTCCTCCACTCCACCTTCCACCTCCCTTTGGGAACGCAAGCACCTGCCCTGGGATCCTGTGATTCTGATTGGTGAGCATCCATCATATCTAGCCCAAGCAAAGATCCATAGATATGCCCTTCTCTCCCATGCCCTGCCCATCATCTTCTTACTCCAACTCTGAGAACAGTAATCAAATCAATGCTACAGCTCTTGCAAAAGATATCAGTTAGTTGCCCTTTGACTCTAATCACTGTCCTTGTGAATCTCCTGTCCAAAACTTTCTTCCCTGGCTATATTATTCCCCCATGTATGTTGTCTTCTCCTATTAGAATGTAAATTCCTTGAACTTCAACAGGATAATGGCATTAGGTCAGCCTCTAACAGGGGAAAACCTTCATTGAGGAGACAGCATCTGAAATGAGCTATAAAATAAATTAGGGGTTCTAGGAAGCTGTGTGGAGGAAGTTCATCCTAGGCAACTGAAATAGCCTCTGTGAGTACACAGAGAAGGTATATGGATTGTCAAGTTTAAAGATCATCAGTAAGCCAGTTTGTCTAAAATGTAGTGTATGTGAAGTACAATTTCATTCTATGATGGACAGTGTTTTGGGGGGAAGAAAAGTATAAAGAAAAAGCAAAAAGGCAGTGTACTGTACAGTAGAAAGTACCTTGGATTTGTATTCAAAGGGTCAAGGTTCAAGTCCTACCTGGGACAAATTCTTTAAGCTCTCTGTGTCTCAGTTTCCTTATGTATAAAATGAATGAGTTTGACCAATTGCCTTCTAAATTCCCTTATACCTCTAAATCTATGAACTTATGAGGGTTTACAGTTTAGATTGGGACAGTGTGACCTCCCTGTAGCTCCATTGGAAGCAACTGCTTCAGTAGAGAAAGGATTAGCATGGTTGGGGATAGGCAGCAAGGAAAAAGGACCGTAATATAAGTTATTTTCCAATACAGCACTGTTGCAGTCTGAGAGGTTGAGACCCTTCAAAGACTGGAGTACAGGACAGGTCATCTGGAATGAATTCATGGACTCAAGCATTCTTTAAGTCAAGTTGGCAAAAAGTTTATTGTTATGCTTTTCAGCAGGCAAGGAGTCTTAAGGAACCTGCGACCTTATAAGGGTACAGTTAGAATTTATATAGGATAAAATACAATAAAACATGTACCAAATATGCTAACTAGGTGATTCAGGGTGGGATCAGGGAGTGATTAAGGAGTGGTCAGTTCTTAAAGGAACATGCACTTTTTTTAATCTACTGCACAGGCGTTTTACCCAGAGTTCACTAGGAAAAGCCCACAAGGGGGGGCCACATGGAGGTGTGGTTTTAGACCTGCTACATCACTAAGTTAACTAGAGGTCAGGAGTAACTGAGAGTTGTCCAGTCTGCCACCAGTCAACGTCTTGTTTGACAAGATAGATGTAGGGAGACTTACATGTCTTAGGTCTAGAATACATATAAGGAGGAGTCCAGGATGTAGATAATGAGGTAGGGCAGTAGTATAGATAGTCCAGTAGGTAAGAATATCTTTATGACCCAGTGCAAAGCCAGTTCAAACTAATAATTCCTTCAGGTGCTGTTTGTAACTGTACCAGGGAGAGAGATAAGGGTCTTGCTGGGGTCCACTCACGAGTAATTGCTAGGCACAGTGTCCTTGGGCTGGGGAGAAACTGCCAGAGACAGTGTTTCAGAGGCTAGGGAGAAATTAAGGTTCAAATACAAACACAAGTACCCAAGCACCCCATCAGCACTGCACAATATAATACTCATTTGTTAAGCCCCTATTGGGTATAGAGCACAGTGTTAGGCTCTAGAGAACGAAAATTTAAATAGGGCACAATTCCCTCCCTCAAGGAACTTACCATCTCATAAAAGGAAAGGATACTAATAAGCTATAAAATGATACTTCATTTTAAGACTAGGATCAAAGGCAAAAATGTCATATTATTACTGCTACCTCTGGTTTTTAAATGGCACACTCTTACTCTTTTCTCAATAAGTAAAGTTTTCAGGTGTTTTAAGTCTAGATAAAAATTACTTTGTTCAGTAAGCAGGGCACTTTCCTCCCAGTCTCTTCTCTTATTTACCCCTACAATGGTAACACTGATTCCAGAAATTATCTTTTTCTACAAAACTAATGAAACGAATTGCTACAGTGTTATAACTTGATGGATCATGTGACATGAATTTGTAATAAAATCTATTAAAAAGCAATAAAGTCACAGTCTCAATTCCAAGAAACATTAGCAATCCCTTCTCTCTAAATCACATCAACTTTTATAAAGTAATTTCTATTCTGAAGACTTGAGGCAATTATGGTTCACAGCTTAGTTCCCATTTAGATTTCATTTACAATCAACCTGTGCATTCCCAACACACTAATTGAAGTATTATTTTCATTGTCTTTGGAATAAAATATGCATGAATCATCTCTTTTCAGGAAGAAATAGCAAATACAGGGCACATAACATTTCAATTATATCCATCAACAGGTACAACTGTAGAATGTCATAGTTGGAGGGACCTTCAAGACCATCTAGTCCAACATTCTAATTTTACAGAGGAAGAAATTAAGGTCCAGAGAAATGAAGTGGCTTGCTTTAGCTCACACCCTGAGTTAATGGATTGCTAATGTATTTATTTTCCTTGGTTCAAAAAAAGAAATCCTAGTGTTACATGGAAAGGAATTCTGTGTCTGAGGTTAAGAGGTCAAAGGTTAAAAAAATGGTCAGGAGAGAAGACATATATTTGGACACAATACAATGATCAACAATGGTGTGTACATATTTCCATCATTTCATTGCTTTTTCTTCTCCAGGACTAGTTCTAGCAAGCCTAATAGCTACTCACATGTTACATTTCCCCTCCAACTCCAACTCCTTAGTAGAATGTAAGCTGCTTGAGTGCACGGGCTATTTTTTTATTTTGTCTTTCTAGCCTCTTGCACAAAATATACACTTGAAAATGCTTCATGGATTATATTGGTACTGCCTCTTTGTTAACATCTCTTTTGTGATGTTGCTGTTATAGTCTAGGACAGCACTTCTTAAACTGAGGGGCATGACCCCATATGGGGTCTCAAAAAATTTGGCAACAATAAAAGGTTTCTGAACACTCAAGGACCAAAAATTAATTCAAAATCAAACAGGTAATAAATCCGAGGTGTTTCTGGCAGTGCTTGCCCATGGTGCATCAGGCAACTTCACTGCAGCTTGGTTCTGAATACAAAGCATGCACACTTTGCGCTGAGTATGCCCTCGGACCACATAACGCCAAAGAATGCTACCAAAATGGGAAAAAGGTTGGGAGTGGAAAAAGTTTAAGAAGCCTAGAACAGGGATATTTAAACTTTTTTTTTTCACATCTTGGACTCTTTTGGCAGTCTGGTGAAGCCTTTGGAGCCTTTCTCAGAATCATTTTTTTAAACATGAATAAAATAAAATACACAGAATTACAAAGGAAGTCAATTATATTGAAATATAGCTATCACTGTATTTTTTTAACAAGCTCATGGATGTGAGGTTAAAAACAGGGGTTCCAGAAACACTAAGCTGTTGTTCCCGTGGCTTGAGTACTTCTTTGATTATTCATTGTTTTATTCAACAGATGTTTAAGTACTTACTGTATGCAGAGCATTACGCTAACCATTGAAGGAGATAGGCACTTAATAAATGCATGGTGATTGATTTTAGCCTTCTTGGAACTGACAGGCTAGCATCCTTCATCAGTATAGACACTGTCTCCTCAGACATAGCAACTTTTTTTCACCAAAAGTATTGCTGAATCTTTTCCATTTGACTTTCAAAATAGCTTGTTGATCTCCTCAGTTCCTACAGACAAAATTATTATTTTTGTGCAGATGATTCTCAGATTGATTTCTCCAGCCCTAATTTCTCTCTTGACCCCCAGTCTAGCATCTCCAATTATCTATTGTGTAGTATATCCCATAAGTATGTTAAACTTAACATTCCAAAATGGAACTAGTTATTTTCCCCCAAACTCTTTACTCTTCTGAAATTCTCTGTTACTGTCAAGTGCACCACCATCTTCCCAGTCATCTGGACTCACAACTTGGGTGTTATCTTTAACTTTTCATTCTCTCACATTAGCTAGGTGGCAAAGTGCTGAGCCTGGAATCAGAAAGACTTGAGTTCAAATATGGCCTCAAACACTTATTAGTTACAAAACCCCAGGCAAGTCACTGCATCTCCATTTGACTCAGTTTCTTCATCTGTAAAATGGATAATAATAGAACTTAGCTCCCAGAGTTTTTGTGAGGATCAAATGAGATCTTAATTGTAAAGCACTTGCACAGTGCCTGGCACATAGTAGGTGCTATAAAAATGTTAGCTATTAGTATTATTATTATTATTATCATTATATACTATCTATTGTCAAGTTCTACGGAATCTACCTTCTTGATATCTCTCTATACTTATACCCCTTCTTTCCTATGACACAGAGACCACCTCATCACCTCAGCCCTGGACTATTGTAATAGACTTCTGGTGGTTGTCCCTACCTCATGTCTCTGCATGTGTCTATACTTGATCTTTCTAAAGAAGGAGCCATGTCACCTTTCTACCTAAAAATGCTAGCAGTTCTCTTCTACCTTCAAGATCAAATATAAATTCCTCTGCTTGGTTTTTGAAGCCCCTCCTTCACAACCTGGTTTCCTTCTACCTTTCCAGGCTTCTTACACCTTACTCCTTTCCACATACTTTACAATCCAGTGATCTCTCACACACTCCTGTGCCTCTTCACAAGCTGTCCCCTAAGCTTGGAATGCTCTCCTTCTTCAGCTCCCTGGCTTTCTTTAAAATTCAGCTCAAATCCCACCTTTCACAAAAGACATTTCCCATTCCTTCCCATTGCTGATGCATTCCCTTTTGGCTCACTTACCATTTACACCATATATATCTTGTATACACATAGGTGTTCACATGTCATCTTCCTCATTATGATGCTAGCTGCTTGCCATTTGGGTTTACCTTTCTTTGCTTTCTCAGATTCATTTCCTTAGAAGACCCAAAGCACTTTGTACCCACATAGCATTCCTTAAGGACAAGTCTTTTGTTTTTTACTTTCTTGTATAACCAGCACTTATCACAGTGCCTAGATCATCAGAGTACTTAATAAATGCTTGTTGATACTTGACTTGGCCTAGCTTCTTAGATAATATAACTTTGAGAGAGGAAATCCTTACTTATGATGTGGCTAAGGAAACATGTCAGCACCCAGACAAAGCCCTTTATTCAAAATAAAAAAAAGAATTCATTTCACATCTCTCTCCAACAATACTTAATCCAAGCTGTGAGGTTGGTTCCCCCACACTGATATACATATACATACGTGTGTATGTATGCATATACACACATATGTGTATTGTGTACACATACATGTGTGTATAGATGTACACACATGTACATTTATACATATATATCTTTCATTCCCCTGTGGCTATCTGGAAAATGAGTCTGTTGTCTATATACACTGAGTTTAAGATATATATCATGCTAAATAATGTACCTTCCTTCCTAAGTGGCTACATTATAATTCTCCACTTCTAAGAATAAATGAGTAATATCGTCCAACATCAGTTATAGAGATTTTAATGTAGCTTAGTGTAGTTGGTGAGACAAATATTAATAAGAAAAAGAACATAGGATTAGATGCCCAGAATTCTGTGTTCATGGACTGGCTCTGCCCTTTATTGGCTGTGTGATGTTGGAAAAGCCATTTCTTCTCTGACCCTCCATTTCCTCATCTAGCATATGATAGAGTGGAATTAGATAATCATTTTAAATCCCTTTCTGCTTTAATAGTATATAATTCTATAAGGATTCCAAAATGATGTGCATTTATATAATCTTTTTTTTCAGCTAACTCTATATAAATAAATGCACCCCTAAAATCATGCATAAAATCACATATAAAATAAATAGGCCATATAATAAAATGATTATGTAATCAATTATTCAGTTAAAAACAGAGAAGGGAAAAGATGTGTGGGGAACAGAAAACATGGCTGTAGAGTTTAATGCATGACATAAAGTAATACATGATCAGCCTGGAATGATATAATCAAACCAAATTAGAAAAGGTTTTAAATATCAAAGGACTTTGTATTTGATCCTAAAGTCATTGGAGAGCCAATGGAGCATCATGGGGAATGAATGACATGATTGGGCCCAAACTAATGGAATATCATTTTAGCAGCTCATGGAGGATATATTGCAGGAGAGAAGAGCTAGATGCAGGGAAATCGATTAGGAAACTATTGCAGGAATCCTGGCCAGTGATGGTGAGCACCTGGACTAGGTGTGGAATTGTAACTCAAGTGGTAACATAGACTAAAATAATAATTCACATTATGACAGTCATGTTGGCTCTATAATATTCAGTGTTTTAAATTATTTTTAATATGGTTCAAGTTCAAAATAACTTAAACAAACAAATAAATACATGCATGAATGAATAAATAAATAATCTGGGGGTGAAAACAAAATATCAGCTACGGGATAAAAAGGGTTTTGCATGACTTCACGTATATAATGGGAATCATGTTGCTTGCCTTCTCAATAACTAAGGAAGGGGCTGGAGGGAGGGAATTAGGAACTCAAAAGACATTATATTTTTAAAAAATATTCAATATCTCTAGGTTAAGAACCCCTGCTTTAGAGGATTCCTTTTGAACTTCTTTAGTTCTAGCCTTAGAATCAGATAATTCAGACCTTAGCAAGCTTATTTTTTTTTCCCAAAGAAATCTGGCACTTCTGTTTTTTTTATTTTTATTTTTTTTTTGGCAATTGGGGTTAAGTGACTTGCCCAGGGTCACACAGCTAATAAATGTCAAATGTTTGGTCTGAAGCTGGATTTGAACTCAGGTCCTCCTGACTTCAGGGCCTGTGCTCTACCCACTGTGCCACCTAGCTGCCCCGAAATCTGGCACTTCTAACAGGTGCTTCCCATTGACTCATCATCACCACTCATCCCTTTGTCTTCTAGTCACACATTCCTAATCCTAGCAACAGCTGAAGGCTGATAAGCTACATTCTTCTCAGTATAAATAGGTCACCTAAGAAAACAAGTCACTGTTCTTTCATAACATTACACCATTAGGAAATAAAGTCCTTATCCTATGCAAAAACAAACCCAAAAAACTCTTGTTCAAGTCATGAAAAGGGGTAAGTGTTTAGTGGCTTGAGGAACCCAGAGTCTAAGATTATAAAGGGAAAGAATCTTGATCATGTACATATATATGCATGACTTCCAGTTCCACTTAGTATCCATAGTGAGGAAGAATTTATAACTGATGTCTTATTAAGAATTTTATTGACAAGATTATTTATCTCCTTGTGTTATATGTGATGCTCCACCTTTATTAAAGTTATTGGCATCCATGAATAATAAAGATATTTGAATTTCAAAAGTATATTTTAATTTAAAACTAACTTCTTAGGAAATAACTGAAATCAGCCATAGTAGCTTTCAGATATTGTACATATAATCAAGAGCTAGGTTATGCTGGTTAACAAATAATTACCCTTTACGAGTGTAAACAGAACCCTAACAATTTTGCTAATTATTCTTCCATATTTCGTATATTAGTTGGTATTCAAGTCATTATTTGTGACACAAAAGTAAAAATAGCTTTATTCACCTGAATGTCAGCTAGATGAACCCTTAATAAAATAAAATACTAAGGAATGCATTAGTCTAAAAGCAGTACTCTAATGTCAACTTGCCTTTGCATTATGGGTCTGGGTAATGAATGGAACCCAAGCACCTATTGTAAGCAAGCACAGGTCATTTCTAGTATTTCATTTTCCCCACTCAAGTGGCAAAAGAGCTCACCTCTCTCAAGTGAATTCCTGTAATTAGATTTCAAGGACTAGGTGGTACTTAGATTGAATTTGCAATTTATTTTAAAAAGGGAAATTATTAGCAGCATTATGTGTGTCCTTTCTCACGATGCCGTCAACTTGAATTAAATCCTGATAAAGAGGAGCCTTCAAAAGAGGGGAGAATCTGTCCTGAACAGAGAGAACAGAGAAGGGAAGCTGGTTTCCCAGATTTCTTTTGGAGTTGTAACTGATGAGCAGAATTCAGACTTTGAGGTTGTCAGTCTGGAGGCTATCTTGAGGACTCAAATACACTTAGGGAATAAAAGGCAGTAATACTCATCAGAAGCTAGTATACACAATTCATCAAACTGATGTGGAAATCGGTTCTGAGCCCTATGATTAACGGCAAGCCACCATATTTCATTTTTAGGGAATTTAACAATAGATCACTGCTTCTATTTGGAGAGGTGGGTAGCTCCAGCAGAAATTTCAGCTCCAAATGAATAGCAAGTCGGTGACTACTAAGGACATGGTTGCCTCTTGCTCTTGAGAAGAGGTCCATTTCAGATTATGGGGTGTTCGATGGAGTGGTTATAGACTATAATCTCTTATAAGGCAGAAACCACTTGTAAAGTGCTGAGTTGCAAGCCATGGGTAGAAAAGAACTCAAAACACACTAAAATCTTTTTATAATGTGGTTGATCATTATACAGGCATGGATATACCATAAACTGTCTGTTGTTAAGCATGGGCAGGCATTGGGGGTTCTTTAGTTAACCAAATAAAGTCATTCTACAATTTTAAAAGTCCTACATATATACTCATTCAATTTAACAGACATTCTTTAAGTGCTTATTATGAGCAAGGCACTGTTAGACTCTGGGGACAGCAAAATGAAAAAAATAACCCAGTCCCAGCACTCAAGGAGCTTACAAACTAATGGAAGGGATAAGATGTACACACAACTGTGTAATAATAATTCTTGACATTTTTACAACACTTTAAGATATACAAAGCATCATATCTCATTTGATCCTTATAACTCTCTAGTGAAGTAGGTACAATAGGTATTATTATCTCCGTTTTGTGGACAAGGAAATTGAGGCTCTGAGAGTTTAAGTGGTTTTCTAATAGTCATATAGGTGATAAATGTCAGAGGCAGAATTTAAACTCAAGTCTCATTCAACTACACAATATTTAAGTAAAAATGCTAACAGGGCAAAGGACTTATCTAGACAAATTCCTTTAATTTTTTTGAGAGAATTAAGGAAGTCATCATATAGGAGGTAGTGCCTGTGCTCAGCCTTGAAGAAAGAGATGGATATTCACAAGCCAAAATCTAATGCGGGCACATTCTACACATGCCTGAGGTAGAGAGAGTACAAGACAAGATGAAGAAATAGCTAGCCATCCACTTGGGCTAAACAGAGTTTGCCAAGAGGAGAACTGTATAAAAAATGTTTGGGGAAGCAGAGTGGAGCCAGATTGTTAAATATGAGTGATCAGCCAGCACTATCCATGCCAGAATTACGGTCTCCCTTAGGCCCTAATAAACTGAAAGCATTCTCTGAGGTGTCATATTCTTTTCTTGTTGGGTAGCTAGTGATCCCCATGACTGAAGATAAAAGATTGAATGAGGGGGGGAAGGAGCTATTTCCTCACATCTTTTGCGTGATAGCAGGCAATTTTAAGTTTAAACTAAATTTTCCTAGTGTGTTGGGGGAGCTTTTCCCAGTATCCTAAGTTCTGATTCGTTATGTAGATCAGTGTGGCCTTGGTCAAATCAATTCACACAATAATCATAGCCACAGAAACACAGAATTTGAATTGGAATGGGCCTCAGCATTCATATAGGCCAAACCACACCCGAAAGAAATCCTATTGT
Organism: Vombatus ursinus; assembly: GCF_900497805.2. Classification (NCBI taxonomy): domain Eukaryota; kingdom Metazoa; phylum Chordata; class Mammalia; order Diprotodontia; family Vombatidae; genus Vombatus; species Vombatus ursinus. The sequence continues at coordinate 4,113,935 of NW_020954585.1, forward strand.
AACATATCAGGTGAATAGTCATTCAGATTATGTTTGAAAACCTGCAATGAAATGGAGACCATTCTACTTTTGAATAGCTTTAGGTCAGCGGTGGGGAACCTGTGTCCTTGAGGCTACATGTGGCTTTCTAAATCCTCAAGTATGGCCCTTTGACTGAATCCAAATTTCACAGAATTTGGACATCCCTCAAAATTGGTGTACAAGTTTACGATTTCAGAAGCATGAGACTTAGTGGTAGCAATCTATGGTCAGGTATAGCAAAAGAAAAAACTAAACTAATTCCAATATGTTAAGAAAGTCTATTTGTCTACTTTTAAGGACAGGTGATTCTCTATACAGACTTTGCTGGCTTTCATATACATTAACATTCCTGTTCGTAATAACTGTGGACTGTGTGTTCAAAGTGGACGAAGTATCAATGCACAATCCATGGTCTTTTGCAGATCGAACATCTAAGATAGCTTTTCTTTGTTCTACTATGGCAGCTACAATTTGGATCATTCTATTGCTATTCAAGATTCTCTTAAAAGTTTGTAGATTTCCTAAGCTTTTGCTCAATAAGAACCCCATATTCCCTTAATTCCTGGTTATCCTACATGCTAGGCTGGCCTATTTTCGTTGGTGTGAAGTTGCATGCGTTTAACTTTGCCTTACAGTTAGGAGCTATATTTCCAGGACTACTACAATAAATGGAATGGATATGAGGAAATAGTCTTTCTACGCTCCCTATGAACAGAATGTATCCTCTTGCTCTCCTGGCTTGCAGTTGCCCCAATGCCACTCACCATTCAAAAGCTGTTGAGATACCATTTTCCCATACAGTTCCACCCTTAATGAATTATATTATTCTAATGCTGTGGTTCTAGGCCTTCACTGTTATCAGTTCAAAATTAGGAAGCAGTGCAGTATAATAATAGTAATAAAAAGTAATAAAAATTGCTAAAATTCATACAGCACCTCAAAACAAAGCATTTTGATCATTTGGTCCTCACAAGAATTTGTGTAACAGTTCCTATTACCCTCATTTTACTAGATGGGGAAACTGAGGCTGGGAGAAATTAAGCAATTTGCCCAAGGTCACATAACTAATAAATGTGGAAGGCAGGATTCAAACTCAAGTCTTTCAAATTTACAACTCTGCTCTACCTCATTGCCTGCCTAGCACACTGGACAAGGAGTCAAGAAGCCTGAGCTCTTGTCCTGGAGCTCCCAATAATTTGTTAGTAACTCAGTTTGGCCAGTCACTTAACCTCTCTGAGACTCAGTTTTCTCATCTGAAAAAAAGGAAGGGAATGGACTTGATGAGCTCTAACATTTCTCCCAGCTCTGAATCTATAATCCCATGATCTTCTTCAGGTCTCTGCTTCCTCACCAGTCTAAGTATCATAAAATCCATAGTGCCATTTGAGGCAGTGTGATACATTGGAAAGGGGTGTTGTCTCCAGAATTAAGAGTACCTCTCAAACTCAGTGTCATCATGACCTTGACAAATCACTTCACTTGCCCGTGCTTGTCTGAGGTTACTGGATCTCAAATCCTCTGATCAATGTTGTCCTGAGGATAAAGCAAGATAGCAGACATGCAAACACATTTGACTAAATGTATGAATGCATCTAAAAGGCATCATCACTATTGCAAACCTCTCCATTGATTCTCACCAAGTTGTGCAGGAATCAGACCTATGAAAGAGCCAGATCTCATAGTCAGATGTACAAAAAAAATTAAATACTTCGAGAATGTCAGCATCCTTTTGGGAGGCTGTCAGATTATATGATAAAAATTTTGCATCAGGCTATACACCAAACTAATAACTGGGCTAGCTTGCACCAGAGCTCAGCTTGCCAACACTAATAGACAGTCTTCAAATTCCATAGATATGGGAATATAGGTGAGGATATTCTATAGAGGACTCTTTTTCCAATTTCCTTTCATGCTTATCTTTTTCTTAAAAAAACCTTTTTATTTTGAGTCATATCTTTTGTTTTCACATCACTTTCATTTATGAGTACATCCCTCTTACCTCTCCTCCCCAGCTAGGCAGCCTTTGTAACAAAAACTTTAAAAAGAAAGTAAATTCAGCAAGATAAATCAACATAGCGTATATGATAGCATGTCAAATGTTTCTCATCTATAGTCCTCCACCTCTCCAAAGATAGAAGGGGGTTCAAATTTCTCAAATCTCTGTGGTCTAGCTTGGACAATATAATTATACTATGTTCAGTATTATTTTGTTTTTGTTCTTTTCATTTACATTATTGGATATATGACTGAGGACAGGATTTGTGATTTCATTAATATACTGAGTTCTCAGAGAAGGAAACTCCCTATACCCATGCAGATCGGTACCTTCTATGAAATTTATAGTCTTAAAGGACGGTGGTATTAACCTCAGGGAGTCAAGCCCAGAGTCACACACCCAGTATGTGTCAGAAATGAACACTTGAACTCAGGTCTTCTTGCATAGACAAGTAAGTGACACAGTGAATAGTGTTAGACTTGGAGTCGAGAAGACCAGAGTTTAAACTCGGCTTTAGATATTATCTAAATGACTGTGGGCAAGTCACTTAATCTTTTACAGTGTCAGTTTCCTCATCAGTAAAATGGAGATAATAGCACCTACCTACCAGGAGTGTTGTGAGTATCAAATAAGATAACATGGGAAGTGCTTTGCAAACTTTAAAACACAATATAAGTACTAGCTTATTGTTATTGTTATCATCATTATCATTATTTTTCCTGGCTTCAAGCCACCGCCTTATCCATCACACTATGCTTCCTCTCATTATTTTATATATTGTGCATACTGTTTTTCTGGTTCTGTTCTCTTCACTCTATATCAGTTCATATAAGTCTTCCAATGCTTCTGAGGATTCTTTGTGTTCATCCTTTATTAAAGTACAGTGATATTATATTACATTCATGAACCACAATTTGTTTAGTGCTATTCCCCAGTCAATGGACATCTACATTGTTTCCAGATCTCTGCTACCACAAAAAGTACTGCTATGAATATTTTGCATACCAAGTTTTTTCAGTCTCATTTCCCAGCACATTCTCAAGCTCATTTGGCTTTCAATGTCTTATTGGCTAAGAATTCAATACATTTTCAGTGATTATTTTAAGTTTTGTACCTGGGCCCTGACAAAAATCAAAGGGCATAAATTACGTATCCAATAACTAGCCAACCACTCGTGAGCATGCTAAACAAAAACATACTCATTTGTGCCATCTCTTCTTTCCTTACTTTTTTTTTTAATTAAACAATCCCTGACTGGAATTGCCCAAGACCATCAGCCTGTATGCTGAAACAGTTAAGTTTGAGAGACTTACACTGCCTTTTTATTCCCTCCATTAGAATTGTTTTTGATCTTGAAGAATCTGTGGTCATTGTTCTGTGACATAAGTTTGAAGTTTTATTGTGGATGAAATGTAAGCTTCTATTTCTTAGGTGGTTAATGAAGCATTTCTTAATAGTCTACCATCTTTGGCTCCTAGGATTAGTGTTAAAAGTTTGCTTTCTCCGCAATACAACATTCAATGACATTAGTGGGATGGATTTACGTATGTAGAAACCCCAGATTTCATTAATGCTCTTAACCCAAAGAATTCTGGCATGTGAGGTGTTAATTGGGACCAAAGGATCCTGTTCTGGTATTACTACTTAGGGATTAGAGAGAGCTATAAGCAGAGGACATTCCCACTCTGGGGATCTTCAGTGTTCTTACTAAAGTGGCCAAATAAAGCAAACAGAAGGAAAGTGTGCTTACCTGATATAAATATGGAGCAGAGACCAGACAGAATCAAAGAGTTGAGATCTTACATCACTTACTATGAGATCAAACACAGAGGAAGAGGACCCAAGGTCTACAAAAACTAAAAAAAAAAATCTGAGATGGGAAATAGGTCCAAAAGTCACAAATTGGAGCCAGAGATCTGAGATTTGAAATACTCAAAAGATAAATAAAGTTGACAGTTTTTTTTAATGGCTTCCACCCCACAGGGCATGTTCGGGAGGGAAAGGGGGCAAGCTGAGAGAAAAGGGAATCTGGAGGGTGGAGGTTCTTGAGACCCACTTCACTGGTCCTTAGTACCTGACCAGACTTTGACAAAGTCATTCTTGGAGAGATGCTTACATTACATCTTGACCATAGTGAAAGACTGCCTTTCTAAGGATAAATGGGGTAAGGAGAAGTGAAATCAAAGGACATGTATAACTAATCTCATCAGTGTGTTGTTTAGGGAGGAAATTGTGTGTGTATGTATAATATAAATATATATATATATATATACATGTATAAATACATATGTATGTATGTATACATATATACTGGGGGAGAAATCAAAAAACTTTCTTTTGAAGAATTCCTACTTAGAAGAGAAAGAATTATAACTCTTTTCTGACTAGACTCCTAAAAAAATCTATTCCTCCGGGAATACAGAAGTTTTCCCTTTTAAATTTAGTCTTCATAAAGACCTGTGGGAAGAAATATGGTCCAGAGGAAAGTGTGCTCACTCTGAAGTTAAAAGATTGAAGTTCAAATCCTATCTTTTGTGCTTAAAACTTGTTTCATGTTGGGCAAGTCATTGCCAAACCTCCCTTGACCTGTTTCCTCAGCAGTATAATGAGAGGGATGAATTTAGCTGGCATCTTAGGTCCAGTCTAGCTCTTGATTTATTATTCAAAATGATTCTTGTGTTTGTGGTTACTGTAATTTATTTTTGTTTTTGTTTTTAAATTTCAATTCTTGGCAAAGGAACATCTTTCTAAATATGCATGGAAGTTCAAAAATTATTTTGTTGTAAGTAACTGACAATTATAAAAGAAGTTCTGTTAAGTTCACTAAAACTTAGTTTAAGTGACATTAAAATCTATCCATACATGGGAAAATTACTCTGTACTTTTTTCCCCTCAGACCTATAATTTCATCTATGTGATGAGATCCTGGTGGGGAAATTTCATCTACAAAGATATTTCTATGTCTATTAGAGGTTTCCTAGGCTAGATAGGGAGAGATATTAACTCATTCAGGGTCACACAGCCATGAAGATGTAGGACCTGAACCCTTGTCTTCCTGACCTTGAGCGTGCTACAGCTTCTTGGAACCACAAGTGAGAGTTGGGTGACAGGGGGACACCAAAGGTGGAAAAGCAGCCATGAAAAGGGTTCTTGACAAGACCTCACACCAGAGGCATTAGTCCTCTCTGAATATCCAATACATGCCATTCACATGTAATTCCCAAATAAATTCCTCAGTCACTTACTCCAGAAACTTTAACCAGAATCAATGAAAAACTCATTATAAAAAAGAATAATTTATTTATTGAATTAATATTATTATTATTTATGCTGATTAATAATTGATGACTATTGAGTTAATAATTTATTTTTGAAGAAAAATATTAGAATTCCCACCCTAAACAAAAACAAACCAATGGGAAAGATCATTCTGCCTTACTCTCCCTTGAATTTTTCCCTTTCTTTCCCAGACTACCTCGAGTTTATCCTCATCCAGAAGAACATTGATAAGAGACTGAATCAGCCACAATGGTCTCAATTAGATAATCAATTTATCAATCAATCAACAAGTCAATTTATTAAAAATCTGCTATGGGTCAGACACTCTATGCCATACTAAGGTTATAAAAACAAAAGCCAAACAGTCCCTGGCCTCAAAGAGCTTACAATCTAATGAAGGAGGACACATCTACACATTGAAGTTGATACTAAATATATGCAAAGTAAATAAAAGGTAATTTCTGAGAGTGAAGAAAGATAAAGCCACAAATACCTTATAGTTGGGCAGTGAGAAAGGATCAAAGAAGGCCATGTAAGAGACTGCATTGGCATTCAAAATGAAGGAAGCTAAGAATTCTCATCAGTAGAGTTGAGGCATGGTACAGAGGAAAGAACTCTGAATCTACAGTCAGAGGACTTGAGATCAAGTCCCACCTTGGATGCCTGCAACCTGGGTATACATTAGGTCATCATTTAAAGTCCATAGGCTTGAGTTTCTTGTACCTTAAAATGAGAGTGTTGAATTGCTAACCTCTGAGATGCCTTCCAGCTGTGGATCTATGAGCCTAGGTATGGATAACAGTTTATGCAAAAGTATGGAGGCCAGAGGTAGAAGGCCAAGTGAGGAAGGCCAGTTTTGCTGAAGTGTAGAGTGCATGATGAGAAGCAATACATAAAAGTCCTGGAGGGACCTTCAGGATTTTATTACTTACTCAAATTCTGAGTGTTACATTTGATCTCATTTCCTGGCAGCTGGTCCCAGGACAGATACTAACCAAAATCATGAAGGAAGCAAAGTTTCTGTCTTGCATGCTCTGCCTTTGGCATGTATGTCCTTTCAGCCTTCTTTTTATTGGTATCTTCATGTCTAGGATACCTGATCATCTGCGGCCTGACATCTGCAACTAAATGCCTTTCTTGATAGAACTCCTCCTTCTAACAGACATGACTTGTAGTAACTGTTAAATGGAAAAGCAATAGGGTTTAGTGTAAAGACCCTTGGGTTAACAGTCAGAAAACCAGGTTTCTAGTCATAATTCTGCCACTGGGTCCTGTGACCCTGAATAAGTCACTTAAAATTTTTGAGTCTCTGTTTCCTCATCTATAAAATGGGGATAATCTCACTGTTTAATACCTATCTCGTGGTTATTCTTAGAATCAAATGGGATAATGGACAAGAGGCACTTTGGAAACCATAAAGGGACAGATAAAGGACATGTTATTGTTATTAATTACTGATAATTAAATATAGGGGGCAGCTAGGTGGCTCAGGGTAGCTAGATTGCACAGTGGATAAAGTGCCAGGCCTGGAGTCAGGAAGACTCATCTTCTTGAGTTCAAATCTGACCCCAGATACTTAATAGCTGTGTGACTGGGCAAGTCACTTAACCCTATTTGCCTCAGTTTATTCATCTGTAAAATGAGCTGGAAAAGATAACGGAAAACCACCCCAGTATCTCTGCCAAAAAAATGCCAAACAAGGTCACAAAGAGTTGGACATGACTGAAACAAATGAACAACAAAAAAGATGAGAAGGTGAAACTAATTCTTAACTTGTATCAAATTCTTCTTGGTTCTAGCCTAGGCAGCATTTGAATAGTATTTTGCCCATATCATATGCCAACTCAACCATGAGAATCATATTCTATAAAAACTCAGGGCTTAGAGGTTACAGATGCTAGAAAAACCATGGATGACTATATGTTTCAGAGACCTTCATAAACTTCAAAGCCCTTGAGCTTCCTGACTTCTGGCTCATAGTGCAGGAAGAAACAAACATTAAGCGGAGACTCACTTTGTTCCTACAAACACCAGGTTTACTAGTCCCAACCAAAACTGCCTCTGACAGATGAGGTTCAACCTGATACAAATGAGGTAAGAGAAAAGTGGTGGCTTTTTGTTAGAACCAGTCATGATCTGAAGGTTCATAGTGCAGCCTTTTCTAAGGACAAGCTCATGAAGAGTCAAATTTCTGCACTCACAGGAAATTCAACATCAGATTTTGAGTGACAGTAATGAATCCGTCTAGTTAGTGCTATAATTAAATTCACCTTTAAAATGCATTTTGTAGAAAGCCTGAAGTAATCTAAAGAACATTGTCCCAGAAGTCAGGAGATCAGGATCATTGCTTTATGACCTTAACAAGCCACTTCCTTTTCCTGGTCTCAGTTTGTCCATCCATAAAATGAGAGGGGGTAACTGGATGCTCCCTAGAGATGATTCCTATTCTAACATTCTGCAGCTATGGCTAAATAGGCCCAAGAGACACAAACCATAATGAAAGTCATGGAGCTTTGGATGCTCATATTGGCAGGCCTTTTGACATGTATTTTTAGGACCACTGAGTAATATGAAATGCTCTACATTTTTCTGAACTGATGGATGGCCTTGTGTGTAGGCAGAGTGGGTGATTGCCCGTTTTATGATTTGAGGGTAGCCGCCTAAAGAGAAGCCACAAATTGTAATATTAACCTTGCAGGATTGTTGTGAGGCTCAAATGAAGTAATGTATGTGAAGCATTTTTCAAACTTTAGAGACCAATTCAAATGCCAAATATTATTATTACATAGTAGCAATAATATAAAATTTAAAGTTGTAATTATAAACTTATTGAGCAAAAGCTCAATGTTTGGATTGGCTTAATTGATTCAATAAAATAATCTGTAGAATTTTGATCCAAAAACAGGAAAAATTGAGATTAAATCTTGCCACCATTAAATGGGCACACAAATAGCTGTTATAATTATTGTAAGATCACAGATGTAGAGCTGGAAAGGCTCTCTAATCTAACATCCTCATTGAATAAATGAGAAAATGAGGCCCAAACAGGTTAAATTATTTGCTCACAGTAACACAGCATCTGATGTGGGCTTTGAACTCAGGTCTTCCGATTTTTTTTTTCAAAGTAATGGGGGTTATGTGACTTGTCCAGGGTCACACAGCTATTAAGTGTCAAGTGTCTGAGGCCAGATTTGAGCTCAGGTCCTCCTGACTCAAGGGCCAGTACACTGTACTACTTTTCCAAAGTAACTTGGGGAAGAAAGGGATTCTTATTACTGTCCAAGTTGGTTCCTTCCAGCCCAAAAAAATATGTCACATAGAACATGTCACCCAAAGTCATTTACCTTGATCTGGAGATACAGGAGCTATTCCTCAGAAAACATTAGAGTTAGAAAGGGCCAAAAAGATCATTTTGGACATGCCCCTCATTTTATAGAGAAGAAAACAGAAACCCAAAGAGGGCAGGCAGCAGTGTCAAGATGCCAGAACTAGCAGCCCCTTCTATCAGTTCTCATTCTGGGGATTCTATTACATGATGATGCAAAAAGGAAGGGACAACCTGCAGTTAGATAGAAGTATTTCTTGCAGCATGCATTCATGATGTGGGTGTGTGCTCATGCATACATGTGTGTGTGTGTGTGTGTGTGTGTGTGTGTGTGTATGTTTTCCACCTTCTCTATAGGTTCTACCTCTGAGGGGGGGGGAATAAAAGCAATCCCATTCAGGATAGTTCCATAATGGACAAGATTTTCATGGCAATGATTATATTTCTGTTATATGCACTTTGAAATTTCCAGCTAATTGGAGTTAATCACTGGCAGTGAAGTTAGGTAATTACCTATTAACAGTTAATGTTGAATAGGATAGAGAAAAGAGCCAGTCAAGCTATTTGGGAATTTCAGAGCTCCTTTGTCCTAAGCTCTGTCTGTGGCTTTTCTTTCCTAATACCAGATTTAGTGTGGAAAGATCTCCAAAACCAACTCCTTCATTTTACAGGTGAGGAAACAGAAGCCTAGTAAACATAATTGAATTCTCCAAATTCAGATAGGTAGTCGGCCAGGATTCAAACTGAGGCCATTTTTCACCAAGACCAGTGCTTTTGCTACTATATCAAACTGTTTTTGGTTTTTTGGCTTGTTTCATTTTTTCCCCTAGTCCAGCTTATTCTTCAACTGGGAAAATTCAAGTCTTAAAAGATAGAAGTATTTTTTTTATGAACATCATCTATGCTTAATTATGGAAGTACTTTTACAAATTAAATTTTATTTTTATAATCCACAGAAGTGATTTTCTATACCTCCCATTTCCTATCCCATTGGGGAAGAAAAAAAGAAAAGAAAAACAAATTCTTTGTAAGAAACAAATTCTTTCATGTCCATGTTCAAAAAATATATGTCTCATTCTGTACTCGGAGTCTATTACCTCCTTATTAGGATGTGAGTTGCCTGTATCACCATCAGTCCTCTGGAATCACGGATGGCCATGATCAGAGTTCTATTTTTTAAATTAAATGTATTATATTCTGAATTAAAGAAATAAAACAAGCATTTCCATAACACAATAGAATAGGGGGAAAAGATGTTTGCACATGAAACCAAAAATCTATTATGTATAACTTGCTGTTCATTTTAAATATATAATGTTATCATGTAACTTTCTCTTTTTTCTCTTTTTCTTCTTTCCCCCTCCAGCCCTAGAGACGGCTACCATTAGACACAAATATGCATGTATATGTATATATACATATATGTGTGTGTGCATGTTTGTGTGTAAAATCATCCTATATTGTAGATGAGTTCACACGACTTTCAAAATAGTTTGTCTTTACAGTGTTATTGTTATTGTATAAACTGTTCTCCTGGTTCTGCTGTTTTCATGCATATTAATTTATAAAAACATTAGAATTACTTTCTTTGTAATAATATTCATGTTATAATATAAGTTGTTCTTCTAATCCTACTTCCTTCACTCTGTATCAATTCATGCTGGCCTTTCTATGTCTTTATGAAATTGATTTCCTCATTTTTCACAGCACAATGGTACTCCATCACATCTATACACCACAATTTGAAGAAATAGTGAAAGATGAATGTGACAACAGCAGTTTCCAAGGTCATATATTCCATACCTCTACAAAGGACGTGATGTGTTGTAGCAGAAGGAATTCTCACACTGGCATTAGAAGATCTGGATTCAAGTCCTCCCTCTAATACTTATGAGTAGTGACACCTTAGGCAACTTTTTCTGCATCTTGGTTTCCCTCATCTTCAAACTGTGGATAAGATTAGTTTTATTTCAGTAGTCTTAATATGTCTATTTCATGCTATTTCTGTGAGCACCAAATGTGGCAACAAGCGTAAGGCATCATCTATACAAATGTAAGCTACTCATAGAGAGAAGGAGTATGGTAGAGTGGAAAGGATACTAGGTCTGGAGTCAGAAGACCTGAGTTCAAATTCAGTCTCTTCTACCTATTACTTCTGTGACCTTGGGAAAATCATTTAACTTCTTTGGGTCTCAATTTTCTTATTTGTAAAATGTAGGTATTAGACTTTATAATTTCTGAGACCCACTCTCAGATCAAGTTTCTGAGATCCACTATGAAGGGAAGGGAGCAAGCATTTATATAGGGCCTACTATGTGCAAGACACTGTGCCAAGTCCCTTTTTTCTTTTTTTTTTGTAATTTACAAAAAAATATCATCTCATCAGATTCTCACAACCACTCCACAAGGTAGGTCCTGTTATTAGCCCCATTTTGTAGATGAGGAAACTGAGGCAGGAAGAGGTTAAGTGACTTGCCCAGGATCACACATCTGGTGTCTGAAGCTGGATTTGACTCCAGGTCTGGCTCTCCATCCTCTGTGCCACCTGGCTGCCAAGAATTATTATAATACTTTGTTTAAGTAAAGGACAGATTAATCTTTTTCTTTAGTTACCCAAATAAAGCCTTACACAGATTTCCATTTCTTTTGGTTCAAGCACTTGTTCTGGGACACAGGCAGCACAAGTCAGAAAATCATACACTTTGGCCCCCAATATACCAGGTAATAGAATAACATTTTCCAATCTTTTAAGATGAACAGAAAACTTCTGATGCCCTTAGCAGCATCAATTATAAGAAATCACTTTAGAAACCATCTCAGTGAAGGTTAATGACATACACCAAAGGTAGAGGCTCGGTCTGTATGGGAAAAGCTGGTGTGGAGGGAAAGTGTCTGGATAACGCAAGTCCCCAAACCAACTCTTGTGGGCAACAATCATTCATATTGTGCCTCCCTCACTGTCTGTGAAGGAACAGCCCAAATAGGAAAGTCGCGTCTGTCAGTTAGCACAGAGCAATTTCAGCGCCAATAAAAACTCCATCAAAAATGTTTTTTTATTTATTTTTTTTGTGTGGCTCATAAAGCTAGATGCCCATCATCCCTAAGCATCCTGCTGAAAACATTGAAAGCAAAGATCCTCTGGCCCTTTGAAGTGACTGACACCTTCAGATGGGATTAAGGGCACTCAAACCCTTCGTGGGATTTGATTATTATCCCAGAGGTAGTGACTTTACACCTAGTCACCAACTTACAAACACGACTGAAAAATTGTACTTGGCCTAGCATGTGCTCTATATGCACTATCTCACTTGAGCCTCACAACAACCCTCTAAATAAATATTACCTTTTTATTTCCATCTTTACAATGAGGAACCTTATATTGAAAACCCAAACTCACATAGTTAATCTGTTTCAGAAACAAGATTTGAACCCAGAACTTCCCTGACTCCATTTTGCAAATAGAATGATACCTATAGTACATAGGTTGGTAGAACAGTGGATAAGGCACTGGGCCTGGAGTCAGAAAGACATGAACACGAGTTTAAATACAGCCTCTGACATCAGCTGTGTGACCCTGGGCAATTCACTTAAGCCCGTTTGTCTCAGTTTCCTCATCTGTAAAATGAGCTGGAGGAGGAAATGGAAAACCACTCCAGTATCTTTGCTAAGAAAACTACAAATGGGATCACAAAGAGTCAGATGTGACTGAAAATGAGTAAACTATATACATACATATATATATATATATACATATATATGTATGTATAACAATTTACACCCTTAAAGCACTCTTTAGTGTCACATTGTTATTTTTGGTTTTATTATTATTATCTCAATTTATTACTATCTCAATATTTGGTATTATTGTCTCAATCTCATCTTTTTCAAAAGAGTTCAGATAAAAACAATCCTAGAACAGATTGCTATCCTACTATTATTCTTTTATTTAATGGTCTGTAGACTCTTGCAGATACTGCTTTTTGTAGTTGAATAAAAATATTAGGGATGTAAGCTCATCTTCTGCAGGATCACTAAAAATCTTCTTGAGATGACTTAAGTGTAAGACATGATGATGGAGATAATATGGACCTTCTGTGGTTCTCATGCCATTTTGATTTCCTCTGATAGATTTCTATATTTTGAAAATTCTTTCTTTCCTTACAGCAACCTCTATCAAAAACACTGTTTTTAAGGTTTTACAGATCAATGTTATGTCTGAGGCATTTGTAGACAACAACCTTTCTGTGATAATATTCCATTACCAAGATAGTTTATTAGTTGGATTCTCAAGGATATTCAGGTCTGTGTCTATACTATAGGGATTTGTCTTTTATTAGTTTATGAAATATAGAGAGCATCTGATGCATAAATCTAGCCACTAGGTCGTGTCTTGCCAGCTATTTAGTAGGTATGAAATTTTTTGCAGCCTGCCATGACATGTCACAATTTCTAGTAGTTCCTTGCTTAATCTGCATTGATTCATAAGTCTGGGCTCCTCAAGGATAACCAATCTGTTATTTCTCATCACATTGACCTGGTCCTAAATTGCCATCATAAATAAACCTGTTTCTATAAACAAATCAGCATGACAAGCATTTGTTCAATGATTCATTTTCAACATGTTGGTTGGATTCACATGGATGTTGTCCATGGAGAGATATTTATTTGACTCTTGAATTTTTTTTATTATTGTCGTTATTGCTGTTGTAATTATCTCAACCTCTTCTCTTTGAGTGGGGTTCAAATAGAAAATCCTATGACAAGTTGTCATCATGCTATTATATTATATTCAATGTCCTATACATTACTACATAACTGCAAAAATAATTGGGAGGCTTTGGTAGTTGGATTAATGTCAGCTCCTTGAAAGCATCCTTGGTAAAACTCCAGAAGCAGTCAGGATGATAAGGATGATCCTGTTCCTATGTGATCTTCAACTCATTGGCTTAGGTGTCTATACTTTGAATTTTTTTCATACTGAATGCCTTGGAGACTTTGAATTCTTGGTATAGTGACAACTATTAAAATATTCTTAAATTATTAAGAATTAATGTAGTTATTCTTTAAACCACTGGGTCTTTTTCAGATACTTTTTCCCCCTCAGCTGATATATTGTTTTCTTGTTAAGTGTTTATTATCTTTGGGATTTTATGTTTCTTTAGTTTATTTTTTTTCTTTTAGTAATTCAAGCTGCAAATGCTTTGTGTAAAGTATGTAAATGAATAATTGGCTTACATTTCCTGAAGTCACTATGGTGTTTTTATTCTTTGATAACAGATATGTGATACCTTCTGTTGAGAAATGAGGTGTTAGATTTGCATCTGAAAGACAATGGGAAAGTGCCATACTAGTCATTCATGTACCACTGTGAAGCATTTCAGCTAAAAATTGTAGCTCCCACTTCTGTGAATTTTTTAGAGACATATTCCTTGGTATAATTATTCCATTCTTCATTATATTAAACGTTCTGTTTCTCACTTAACCCAAATTGCATTTTCATTGTGTTCAGTTTCTTGGTACCATCAAGACTACAAGAGCATTTCTATCATCTTTTTTTCAGAGATCTGTCTTTCTTCTAACTTTTTGTTTTATTTCTCATGCCTCTGTTGTAAAGCTGTTGATTGACGTTCTGTTGTTTAATTTATCCTTTGAACTACTTTCACTTGTATCACCTTAACCTCTCAACTTTTTCTTTCCTTTACTGATGAAAGGAATCTAGTATCTCTAATATGCTTTTATTTTCCAAATTCCTTTCTACATGTTTCTTTCTTGTTACCTTTAGTTAGGCAACAGGACATCAAAGGTTTTTTTCTGTTTTATATATATATATATATATACATATATATATACACATATATGATAAATATTGTTTTCATTATTGATGTTATTATTATTATCATAATCTCCTACAAAATATGGGCTATATGGAAGCCCCAAACCAGAGACTTATCTGTGAAATTTATGGGGATATCTTTTCTTTGTTTTCCAATATAGAACACCTTGGGAGAAGCTGACTAAGAAAGGTCTTTTCTTTAATGTTCATATGAAGAGAGATGATAAGCAATGGAAGCCCAAAATTATCTGCTTCAACTGTTCTGAGAGGGTCATGTGGTCCTGCCATCATAAATTGACCTCAGAGTTTGCTTTTCCAAGACAGACTACACTATAAATGTCAGTCAAGTATACCTGAAACAGTACTATGCTAACAGTGTATTTTAATACTATCATGAATTAAACAGACTTTTGTTGGTTGGCTCTGGAGTCTAACCAACAATTATTATGTTGTTTCTATGGAAAAATATATTCCAATTTCCCAAACAACTACCTTGCCTAGGAACTTTTGGAATACAACCTATTCACAAATTAGAGTCTGCATGTACAGTGGAAGTATATCTTGTTATTTATCCATCTGCCTTCTCCTAGTTTTTTCTTAATAAGGAACAGTATTAGAAACAAAAAGAAGTAGCCTAATTCTCCAGTGTGAAAGATACTTAGTCACAGTCATAGGAATTAAAAGTTGCAGAAATCTTAGAAATCATTTAATCTAATCCCTTTATTTTACAGAAATGGAAACTGAGGACCAGGAAAGTAATGAAATAAGCATATAGCAGGATGCAGAGTGCTGGATTTGGACTTAAAGGAATTGAGTGCAAATTCTGTCTCTGCCATTTTCTACCTATGTGACCCACCTTGGCTAAGCCATTTACCTGATCTGATTTGCATTTCCTCATTTGTAAGATTTGGGGGTTGTATGACTAGAGTGGGCCCTTCTAGCTCTAAAAAGATGATCTTCTTCACAGCCAAACTGATTCAGGCTAAGTCCATAGTTTTATGTCTCTCTGGGCCAAGAATTGTTGCAGTTCAATTTAAGGGACTTTGGAGGCCCTCAAGTTCAACCCTCTCATTTAACTAATGAGGAAGCTGAGACCCAGAAAAGGTTAAGTGATTTGCTCAAAGAAATGCACATAGTAAGCATCACAGGTGGAATTTGAATCCAGGTGTTTTTGACTCCAGTACTTTTTCCACTATACCGAAATTCCTCCATCTGGGTTTGATGGAA
Organism: Vombatus ursinus; assembly: GCF_900497805.2. NCBI lineage: Eukaryota > Metazoa > Chordata > Mammalia > Diprotodontia > Vombatidae > Vombatus > Vombatus ursinus. Next base: position 4,129,616 of record NW_020954585.1, read on the forward strand.
TCAGCATAATGTCATCTGCAAACCATTTTTACATATGAATTGATATGGCTGTTGCATACCCTAAAGTAATATAACCTGTCTATGTAAAGGTAGAGGCTTCTGCTTAACAGGTCAGTCAACAAATGCAAACAGAATGGCTATCTACAGAGGACCATACTACAAAATCATGGAAGCCCATAGTTATCTTCGATTTAGGAAAGCTCTTAGGCACTACGCCGTTCAATTCCCACCTAAATAATAATCCCTTTTGTTTCATGCACAATAACTGGACATCTAGATTTTGTTTGAACACTTCTAGTAAGGGGATTCCATTTCCAAAATTTGCTACCTCTAGATGCAGCCCTCTTTCTTATGTATATAATATATATATATATATACACACACATACATACATACACATACATGCGTATTTGTTTACAAATATGTATTTAAAGGGTTTCCTAAGGCACTGAGAAGGTAAGTATCCTAGGCAACTCTTCTAAAAGAAATTTTCTCAGTTTTCTCATCAGCAATTTCCTACACCAATAAGGTCACAGATCTAGTATATATATATATATGTGTGTGTGTGTGTGTGTGTGTGTGTGTATGTATATATATGAATATGTATATGTATATATATACACAGACACACACACATTATATATGTATGTATGTATATAAACACACATATATACATATGTGTGTTGGGAGGGAGAGAGACAGACAGATATATATTATCTATAATACATATAAAATGTATTAATATATGCCTGACATCATATATTAACAATACATATGTATGTATATATCTTATATTAATATGTAATATAATATATTACATTTAAATACATGATATGTATATACATTTACACACACATACATATATATATATATTTGTATCTAATGATAGCCATCTCTAGAGTGGGGGGTGGAGAGAAAGGAAAAAGAGGAAAAAAAATTTACATGATAACTTTGTTATACATTTAAAAGGAAAAGCAAGTTGTACATAATAGATTTGGAGTTTCATATGCAATCATCTTTTTTTATTATATGATGTTAAAGAAATGCTTGTTTTATTCCATAATTTAAAAATTAAATAAAATTTTAAAAATAATATATTGTTAATACATTATTTGTATGTGATCTATTATTTCACTTATATACACTTAAAAGGAAGTGAGGGAAGTCTTTGTTTTCTGATATAAAATGGAACCAAGAAAGAGGCATGTAGGAATGGAAAAAATGAAAATTAAACTCACCAAAGTCAATTGACAATTCCAGGTAATGCCCAAGAATAATTTAGCCCAGTCAGCTTGGAGCACACCAGACCATAGCCCTTTTCTAACTCAGCCTTTCCAAGTCTTTTCTTCACTTCTCAAAATATGCTTTATTAGCTGTTGACACCCCACTGTGATGATGAGAGTAGGTTACTGAAATTATGCAGTTCCTTTGCTGAATTCCATTTCACTCCATAACTCATTAAATGTAATAATAGGAAATTAGGAAATGTATGGTAAAATGCTTTGATGGGTCCTGGTGCCATCACCAAACCAACTGATGCAGTTTGCATCAATAACTGCCTATGAGAAAGCCCAAGAACACTGTGTATTCACTGGAAAATCAATTTAATCTAAGTGACTGGATTAAGGAATTGTCCATACCATCTCTGTGCCTAATGGGTCAGTCTCTCACTCATTGGCTATGCCAACAATTTCTCTGCACTTTATGCACAACAACAAAACATTATTAGCTCAATTGTTTGGAGTCTGGTCAATTTTGCTAATTAGCCTAATTAGCTAAGGTCCTAGGATCAGTTCCTATATAAAGTCACCTTGGCTTTATTCCATAGTTCACAGCCTACATTCATAACATCATTCAACCAGAATCTGGAGAAGTGTGCTATGGATCACAAGAACATTCAGGACAGAACTTATTAGGTAGAACAACTCAAATCCATTGCCAACAGCAGGTCAAAACACTTTTTATGGTGACAAAAAAAAAAACTCAAACTGGAACCAAAGTGAGTGAACATCAGTTGAAAAATCGCTGAACAAACTGTGGCATATGGATGTAATAGAACATTATTTTATTGTAAGAAATAAGGGTAGAGAGGCAATACGGCAATGTGAACAGAATTCTACTTTTGGAGCCAAGAAGACCTGGGTTCAAATCCTTCCTAGTACATACTAACTGTGGGACACTGGGCAAGTCATTTAAACTAGGCAACTTTCTAAAATTATGTTTCCTAGAAGGTGCCAACCAATGAAATTACAGGTGCTCTATCTCCAAGCAACAAGAAAGATGAAGAACTAAGAGAAACATGAAAAGACTTACATGAAACAAACAAAAAAAAGAACAAATACCAATATGCATACAGTCTTATCATTACTATATATATATATATACATGAATACATGCATATAATCCTGGACAAGTGTATGTATATGTGTGTGACAGTCAGGTCAAGCAAAGCACTTTACCAACCACATATTGTCACATAGTGGCATTCTGTAGTGAAGGAGACAGCTCAAAACTTAAAAAACTATAAAAAAATTTTAATTTTAAAAAGAAAAGAAACTATGTATTTAAGTATATATAATAATTGTATATTACATTTGTATATTATATATACATATTATATTATGTATATATGTTATGTATACATAATATAATATTATGTTACTATACATGCATAAAAACCTGGACAAGTCACTATATGTGTATGTATGTATGTATGTATGTATGTACACACAGGCAGCTAGGTGGTGCCATGGAGAGAGCACTAGGCTTGGAGTCAGGAGGTCTTGAGTTCAAATTCAGCCTCAGATACTTACTAGCTGTGTGACTCTGGGCAAGTCACTTAACTCTGTTTGCCTTAGTATCCTCACCTGTAAAAATGAGCTGGAGAACAAAATGGTGAACCATATTAGTATCTTTGCCAGAAAACCCCAAATGGGGTCACTAAAAATCAGACACAACTGAAATGACTGAACAACAACAATATAACTATATTTACATAATGCAGATAACCTTGGGCAAATCTACATAAATATGCGTGCATCTGCATACATTATAATAATATATATTGAAAGAGAGAGAGAGAGACAGAGAGAGACAGAGAGAGAGAGAGAGATGGGGAGGGAAAGCTTATAAACAAAGTGTTTTATTTGAACCAACTGTCCCCCATGCCTAAAATGTTCTGCCTCCTTATTTCTACCTCTTGGGATCCCTGGTTTCCTTTAAGATTCAGCTCAAAAGCCACCTCATACATGGACTTTTTCCTGAACTGCCACCTAGCTACTAATTCCTTCATCTCTCATTACCCTAAATTTTCTTTTATGTGTACTCTGTGTGTGTGCACACATTAAAATGTATGATTCATGAGGTCAGAGATTGTTTCACCTTAATCGTTGTATCCCCATTGACTGGAATATTGATTGGCATATATAACAATAATTAATTGATTCTTAAATGCTTGTTGATTCATGGATGGACATATGGATCTCATATTATCCTCTTAACAACCTTGTGAGGTAGGTGCTATCATTATTCCCATTTTATGTTGAATCCTTGAGTATAGTTCAGACTTAAACCTTAGAACTCTATCTTTTCCTCCATTGTCCAAAATATTGTACATCCCTTGGTGAGCTCCAAATTGAGCTTCCTCAGTTTAGCAATTGCTTCTATTAAGTAACTTCCTTTTTCTTGTTGGTGTCATGTTTCCCTCCCTCCTCCTTTCAAAGATCATTTTCTTTTTTTTTTTGTTTGGTTTTGTTTTTAGGTGATTGGGGTTAAGTGACTTGCCCAGGGTCACACAGCTACTAAGTGTCAAGTGTTTGGTCTGAGGCTGGATTTGAACTCAGGTCCTCCTGACTTCAGGTCCGGTACTCTATCCACTGCACCACCTAACTGCCCCTCAAGGATCATTTTCAAGGAGATCAGGGAATAGAGTCTTGATCTAGGGAGTTACAGAGATTGTGAGAAAGCAAATGGATTGCCACCCACATTTTCCAGTAGCAAGAGCAGCCATTCATTTGATTATTGCTCCCAAAGCAAGAATGAGGTGGAGAGAAAAGGGGGACAAGGACATAGGGATGTAGTGGTGCATAGTGCCAGATCTGAGTAGATTAACTCACTTAGGGTCCTTGTGAGGAAAGGGTGGTCTCTGAAGGTCTAGAGAGTCAAAGTCACTGTTCCTGAGAAGATGGGCAGCAGCAGGACAGATACATGATCCTGTGTTCCTCTGATCTTAAGATTATGTGTAAATTCAATTCAATTCAGTAAACACTGATTAAACTCCTACTGTGTTCAAGGCATCATGTATGAAAAAAATGCTATAGATATTTTAAGAAGTTATATTCTAAGAAAATTACAACAACAACAAAAAAAGCCCCTCTTCTTTGAAAAGTTTCAGTCCATAAACCATTAACTTCCCCCTCCAGTCATTTAAATGCCCCCTTCCTAATAATAGAACTATAATGACAGTAATTCATATACTATCCATTAACAGCTGCTCAAAACAAATTCCTATTAAGATATAGCCTACTCTGTGCACAGAATGATTAACAAATGTTTGTTAAATTGAAATTGAATTAAAATTAATTATTCTTTTTTAGACAACATGACTTTGAACAGATCTTTTCTGTTGTGGAATTCTGGAGACATGGGCCCAAGCCAATACACATGGCTTTAATAATACAGATTACAAGAAAACCAGCTCAGTGGCAGATTTGACTCAATCAGCCCAGACCAAATGCAAAAGCATATCTGTGCTCATTTAAAATAAGCAAAGGTCAATACACATTAAAAGGAGCCTGCAAATAGAAAGCAATTTGTCTTTGGAATAAGAACAATGAATAAAACAGTGAAACTTATAAAGGAACTAAGAAACATTTAGATTTATAGAATATAACTTATGTGTCAAGGAAAGGCAATGGTACTTCACTAAGTGATTGCTTAATCTGTTTACCTGGAGTCTGAATAAGTAATCCTAACGGTTTCGAATAGTTCCAAAGAATTTCCTTACTTGGGCTAGGCTAGTTAAGCCATTTACACACTCCTTGCAAAGGGACAAGTTTCTTTGAATAGAACATAACAACCAAGAGGTAAGGTGTCATATGGATATATTGATTTTAGAATCAGAAAGGCTTAGGTTCAACACATACTGTGACACATATTAGTAGTTGTGACCAAGTCACAACTTTTCAATGGCCCCAGGCAATTCTAAGTCTAAAAGTTATTGATGAATTGCCAATCTGCATTGGTAGAGAGATCTTCCACACCAGGTAGATCCCCAACCTCAATGAAATTACAAATCCAGACTAAATAACAATCAGTCAATTGGCATTTCTTTTTCTTGAGTCAGGGTCTCAAAAGTATTAGAAGTGCAGGGGCTATGCATAGGCCCAATCTCAGTAACAGTTGTCACAGTACCTCTGCAACTATTTCTGACCTTGATTGGTTCACCCCTCCTTTGACAGTCTGGTACTTCCTCCCTTCCTCCCAGGTACTCCTCATTTTGGTGTCTGATTTAGCATAGAGGCTAAATTAACATAGCTCTAATGCAACTCAAACTCTCTGGCTCAAGTGCTTCACAAGTTTATTGGGTTGTAGGATTCACCACACTAGAAGGCCAACAAGCATTTATTAAGCCCTTTCTATGTACCAAGCATTGTGCTAAGTACTGGAGATACAAGGAAAGCAAAAAACATGATCTTTTCCCTCAAGGAGCTCACATTCTAATGAAGGAGGCAACACACCAAAACTATATAGAAGAAATCCAGAAAGAATAAAACCTTGCTCAATTGTACTAAAAGTAGGGTGTAAGTAAAAGGGAGAGCAAGTCAAATAGAAGAATATTTTACAAGTATAATTCTATCACAAACAAGTACCTAGTGTAACATGTACTAATGTTTAGCAAAGTATTGCCAAGAGGAGGCTGGCACTGTCAAAACTGCTAGAAGAAATAAATTTTGATTTGTAATTATCTTACTTTTTTTTTAAATGGAAATGTTCCACTAAGTTTTTTTTTTTTAATTTTGAGAACTTTTCTTACATGTACAAGTACTAGGGTAAAATCACCCTGTCTATATTTGAATGATCACAGATCACAAATTGTTGGTGTTGGGATGAATACTATTTCTACCTTATTTATACTGTTGTCAACCTTCTCCTCCTCAGCTCTCTAAAGATACAATTCCCAAGCCATCACATAGGGAACAATTTGTCCTTAGAGGAGTCAGACATCTGTTTGTTGCTGAACTTTACCCTGGATGACAAAATCATAACACAGCCTAGTTGAATTATCATATCTTTTCATCATTTTCATATTTTTACAACAGCATATATGTGACAGGGAACCGCCAAAATTAGTCTTAGAGCTTTCTTACACTTTTGTGTAACGGGACAAACTTCTAGGAGTCAGCACCACGCATTCTACAAGGGCTCCTGGCTGCTAAGACAGAAGCACTTGTATTAGGCAGCATTTACCCCAGATAGCCCATATCCCATCTTACTTATTGAGTTCACTATATTTTTACCTTTTTACATTCCCTGGTTATATCCCATTAGCTTAGGTGCAAATAGAGCATTGCCTTTAGGTCCTGAAATTTAGAATATTCTGGCAATGTGGATTCCTTCAACAGGCAGAAACAACTGGATTAAGCAACTGATTGGCAAGAAGAAATTTAAACTGGAAAGTATTAGATTGCATGCTTTTTCCCTCTCCCCTCCCCATCAATTATATTCTATGCAGCCTGTCCTACCTGGTCCTCTCCTCTAGGGGCAGTCTCTTTAATAAAGGTCTCTTGGAATTACAGGATTTCTGCCCAAGGTCTTGAATCTCTGTTGTGCCCCATTGGGTAGAATTCTTGGCTCTTATTCCAAGTCCCCCCCATTAGAAATAGCTGATATCCTCAAGTCTGAATTCTCCCCCCAGTCCCAAATGAATTAATCCTAAGTTGATTTGGGAACCCATTACTTCTTACTTCCCCTGGACATATTTCCAGGTACTTGATGCAGGGTCATGGTAGCAGCACGTTCTATCTATTAAAATCAGTTTCAAAGAAAAATACCTTTGGGTTGCCCCCACAGATGTGTGTTTCAGGCTTCTACTGAACTATTCAGCCTCCCTCAAAAGGTTTATAGGTCACTAACTGGCATATTATGGTGACATTGACCAAAATGAGCAAGCCACAGTTGGAGATAGCAGTTCACCAAGACCAGCAACATGAGCTCATTGAAAATAAAGGAGTCATATGTATAGTAGCGCTTCTTTGTGGGAGCTGAGAATTGGAACAAAGTAGATGACCATCTGTTGGGGAATGTAAAATGTAACACATGAATATAATGGAATATTATTGTGCTGTAAAAAAAAGATGTTTGTGATAAATATGGAGAAGCATAGAAAGATCTATATGAAATGATGCAAAGTGAAGTAGGCAGAGCCAAGAAAACAATATACACAGTAATTGTAACAATGTAAATAGAAAGAATAATTGCATACCAATCAAAAGTAAATGTAACAAAATTATAAAGACCAAGCATACTTAAATGAAAAGATATAAGAAGACATCCCCAACCTACCCCTTTATGCAGGTGAGAGGTCCACAGGTGTCACACATTGCACATGTGTTCAGTCTTTATCAATGTATTAATCAGTTGTGCTGGCTTTTTTTTTCCTCTCTAAAAAATACTATTTGTCATTTGCTTTGAGAAGGGGAGAAGGAAGGATAATTAGAGTGATGTGAGGAACAGAAAATATCAATTAGAACTGATTAAAAAAAAAGAAAATGAAGGACACACAAATCACTTTAACCTGCACCCAAAGGAGGTGAAAGTTAATAGCCAATATATTGGTTTCATGCATCTGAATCTTTCATGACAAGAAGTAAGGGCTGAATCACTTTTGGTGTGATATATTCTCTTCTGTTGCACAAGCAGGCACATGCCACTCCTCTCAGTTTTTTCTTTTAATGAGATTATACTATTATACTACTACATAAAACTTTCTATTCAGGAGAGGCAATGAAAGAACATTGATGATTTAGAGTTGGATCTAGGTTCACATTCTGACTCTTCCATTTACTGCCTTTGTTTCCTTGGACAAATTGTTTAGTCAATCAATCAGCAAGCACCTAGTATGTGTCAGACACTGTACTTAGCCTCCCTGGGATTCAATTTTCTCAGCTACAAAATGAAATGATACGGCTTTCTAGGTCTCCCTCCAGCTCTAAACCTATGATTGTATGATTCATTTTTTCTACCCAATTATTTCCAAAAGTAATTAATTAAATTAATTAATTAAAAGTAATTAATCTCCTCCTTCTCCCTTAAATTCATGCCTGCCACCTGACTCCATATGGTGCTACAGAAGAGTGGTCCAGGCAAGCTAGAGCCCGATTGTTTAGTCCCTTTCAAATGATGGTTCCCTGTTAGCAACTACTAATTGTTTTAGAAATTTCATTCAGTATTGTATGGCATAGTAGATAAACAGCTGGGCTTAGAATCAGTCAACTCACATAGAAACTATGTGATCATAGGCAAGTCCATAATTTAGAGCCTGCTTTCATGTTTGTAAAATAGGGATAAGGGCAGCTGGGTGACACAGTGGATAGAGTGCTGAGCCTGGTGTCAAAAAGATTCCACTTAGTGAATTCAAATCTGGTCTCAGACACTTGGTAGCTGTGTGACCCTGGGCAAGTCACTTAACCTTGTTTGCCTTGATTTGTTCATCTGTAAAAAGAGCTGGAGAAGGAAATGGCAAACCACTGTAGTATCTTTGCCAAGAAAATACCAAATGGGGCCATGAAGAGTCTGATAGGACTGTAACAAATGACCACCATCTACAAAGTGGAGAAAGTATTATCTGTTCTTTCTACTTCAACATTAACCTTAAAATTCTTTAAGCTTTAATTTTTTTAAGCTTCAACTTAATTTAATTTAAGCTTGAAGCTTAAATCTTTGGTAAACCTTAAAGTTTGAATTATTATTGTGTATGTTTTGTATTTACATAGTTCTATAGTTTCAAGGTTCTTCTCTGGACCATCCCAACCTAATTCAGGAATTCCATTCAACAAATATTTATTGAATGCCAACTATGTACAAAACACTGTGGTAAAATAATTCACCCTTAGAGGAGTCTAACTAAAAGATTTTTTTTAAATTAGAAGAAAGTCCTATAGTTGGCAAGGGAGTCTGGTACCACAGGGCAGAAATGCCATTAAAGAAACATGCACCTCACCTAGTCCTCTAGACATTGCTGTCATCTTCAAAGTGGTAACAAATGGCAAAATCTCAGGACTTTAACCACAACCAATCAAAAACAAAGGCTCCTTGGTTGCCATGCGACCTATCAAATGACACATTTTTAATAGTTCAGCTTGGAGCCCACAGCTGCTGCAGATGCTCACTCCTTCCCAGGGTATTAGAATGCATCACTGGCTTTTGCCAAGGCAGGGTAGAACTCCCTCCCTTCCTGTGTCTATGCACAGTTTGGCTCACTTGGAGCTGCTTTAAGCAGCCACTCCCAGTAGGTGGAAAGAACTGTTCATCTTGTCCATTACACAAATAAACTGTTTTTGTTTTTGTGTTTTTTTCCCTTGACCTCAGTATGCTTATTTTGCCAGCTTCCTTTCATGCTGTCAAAAACTTGACCTTTAAGTCTTCCTGGCTGATAGCACATCAGGATGTCAAAGGATGGTCTGGGACACCTCCTGTCTTCATCACATGGATGTCTCCTGAGGCTAACAAGCCCTTCATGCTGCTGCCCGTGAACATACTTTGATGTGCCTAACAAGGAAGCTTTTTATAATGTGTCAGAAAGGCAAGGGGAAAAAAACATACTCCAGAGTCTTCAGCAGTATTTATTAATGCCTGTAGCTCACCAAAGATGTCTCACTTTATGGGCACTGAAACACTCGGAGACAAAAGTGGGGGGGAAAGTTTAAACCAGATACTTCTAAAGGGTGAGACTTCATTTCATAAGCTACCTTTAATGAGGAAGTTCCAGTAAAGGGTTTATTTAGCCATAGATTTTTTTTTAATTTTTTGATAGTATTTTATTTTTCCCAATTATACATCAATATAATTTTTAGCATTCATTTTTACAAGATTTTGAGTTCCAAATTTTTCTCCCTCCCTCCCATCCCCTGTTTCTAAAATGGTAGGCAATTTGATATAGGTTAGATATGTGCGATTATGTAAAACATATTTTCATGTTAGTCACAGTTGTGAAAGAAGAAGCAGTTCAAAAGAAAAAAACTGTGAATGGGATAAAGTAAGTGAAAAAGTATACTTTGATCTGCATTCAGAGTCCATCAGTTCTTTATCTGGATGTGAATAACATTTTCCATCATGAGTCCTTTGTACTTCTCTGGATTATTGTGTTGCTGAGAAGAGCTGAGTTGTTCATAGTTGGTCATGACAAAATGTTGCTGATACTGTGCACGGTGTTTTTCTGGTTCTGCTCATTTCACTTTGCATCATTTCATACAAGACTTTCCAGGTTTTTCTGAAATCTGCTTGCTCATCATTTCTTATTGCCCAATAGTATTTTGTTACATTCATATACCACAGCTTGTTCAGTCATTCCCCAATTGATGGACATCCCTTCAGTTTCTAATATTGTGACACCTTGAAAAGGGCTGCAAATATTTTCGCACGTGTACATCTTGATGGATCAAAGGATATGCACACTTTTATAACCGTTTGGGCATAGTTCCAAAATGCTCTGCAGAATGGTTGTATCAGTTCACAACTCCAACAACAGTGTATTAGTGTCCCAATTTTCGCACATACTCTCCAATATTTATTGTTTTCCCTTTTTGTCATATTAGCCACTCAGATAGGTGTGAGGTGGTGAGGTGGTACCTCAGAGTTCTTTTAATTTGCATTTCTCTAATCAAAAGTGATATAGAACACTTCTTCATATGCCTATAGATAGTTTTGATTTCTTCATCTAAGAACTGCCTGTTCATAACTTTTGACAATTTATCAAATGGGTAATGGCTTGCATTCTTATAAATTTGACTCAGTTCTCTATATATTTGAGAAATTAGGCCTTTATCAGAGATGCTTGCTGTAAAGATTGTTTACCAGCTTTCTGCCATTCTTCTAATCTTGGTTGCATTGGTTTTGTTTGTGGAAGATCCTTCTAATTTAATATAATCAAAATTATCCGTTCTATATTTTGTTATGCTTTCATGGATTCTTCCCTTGACCATAGATCTGACAGGTAGACTATTCCTTGCTCTTCTGATTTGTTCATGATGTCACCCTTTGTGTCTAAATCATGCACCCGTTTTGACTTCATCTTGGTATATGGTATGAGATGTTGGTCTATACCTGGTTTGTGCCTTAATGTTTTTCACTTATCCCCGCAGTTTTTGTCAAATAGTGAATTCTTATCCCAAAGGCTAGGGTCTTTGGGTTTATAAAAAAGTAGGTTACTATGGTCATTGACTATTGTGTCCTGTATACCTAATCTATTCCACTGATACAACATTCTATTTCTTATCCAGTACTGGATAGTTTTGATGATCACTGCTTTATAATATAGTTTGAGATCTGGTATATATCCTGCAACTTTGCTAAAGTTGTTAATTATTTCAAGTAGTTTTTTTTTTTAAGTAAGTTCATTCTCTATAGTTCTCTAAGGGTACCATTTGCAAAGAGTGATAGTTTTGCTTCCTCATTGCCCATTCTAATCCCTTTGATTTCTTTTTTTTTCTCCTCATTGCTATAGCTAACATTTCTAGAACTATATGGAATAATAGTGGTGATAATGGGTATCCTTGCTTCACCCCTAATCTTATTGGGAAGGTTTCTAGCTCATCCTCATTATAGATAATGCTTGCTGATGGTTGTAGATAGATACTGCTCATTATTTTAAGGAATATTCCCTTTATTCCTAGATTCTCTAATGTTTTTAATAGGAATGGGTTGATGTATTTTGTCAAAACTTTTTCAGAATCTATTGAGATAATCATATGATTTCTGTTGGTTGTGTTATTAATATGGTCAATTACTTTGAAAGTTTTCCTAATATCAAACCAACCCTGCATTCCTAGTATAAATCCCACCTGGTAACGGTATATAATCCTTGGGATATATTGCTGTAATTGCCTTACTGATGTTTTGTTCAAATTTTTTGCATTGATATTCATTAAGTAAATGGGTGTATAATTTTCTTTCTGTTTTAGCTCTCCCTGGTTTAGGTATCAACACCATATTTGTGTCATAAAAGGAGTTTGGTAGGATTTCTTCTTTGCCTATTTTTCCAAATAGTTTATATAGTATTGGAATTAATTATTCTTTAAATGTTTGGTAGAATTCACTTGTGAACCCATTTGGCCCTGGGGATTTCTTCTTAGGGAGTTCTTTAATGACTTGTTCAATTTCTGTTTCTTTTAAAATATATATTTTATTTTAAACTTAAATACAGAATAAGAAAAGAAAAAAGAAACAAATACTAAAACTAAAATAATACAAAATAAGAAAAATAAGCATTGCCATGTGCACAACAGAGCATAAGAAAGAATTCAAAAATATACAGCAATAAATTTCCATTTCAAGAAAGCCTATATAATAAATACTAGGCATTATGTTAAGAGCTTTTCTTTGCTTCTTGTAAGTTCTTTGGTTCTTTGCTTCCTTGTAAGTTTTCTTTTGTTCTCTGTGGGCACTATTTACTTTGTTCTTTTTCCCTCTTCCTCCCTTTTCCCCCAGAGGGCTACAATTAAGCATGGATATATCTGTCTGTCTGTCTATGTATCTATCTATGTATCTATCTATCTTTCTACATACACATATATGTATATATACACATATACATACATATATAGACATATACACACAAAGATATACATATACATACATATACCTTTACACTTATACATACATATACTTAGATCATTTTCATGTATAGACACATACATTCATATGCATCTACGTGAGACTGTACTATGCTTATTTGTCCTCTATTTCTCTGAGGGTGGATAGCCTCTTCTTTCAGAAGTCCAAGTCTTTCCATATTTTTCCAAGTCCACCAACTTGTCATTTCATACACCACAACAATAATCCAACCTTATACTGTCTAGTTGTTTTAAATTGTCCAAAACTACATTGATGAATATGGCTGACACATAGTGTAGTTTCTCTATTTTTCTCTTTTGATTAAATCTATGTTAATCTTAACCTTGTCTAAGATCATGATTAACCACCTCTACTCCTTTTTCCCTAACAAATTCTATACCTGATCTTTATTTTATGTTTTGTGCATATCTTTTATTTCCTATCCCTTCTGACTCCTCTACTTAACTTCTACCCACTACCTTGTCCTCCTATTACTTAACCTACCCCCCCCCAAGGATCCCTCCCTTATCATACCATTCCAATTAATTCAACCACCCTTCCATATCCCAAACCTACTCCCTCACTCTCCCTTGTAAACATCCTCCTTTATCTTCCCCTCCATCTCTATCCCTTTAGCATTTTATTTCTTTCTGAACTCAGAAGACTTTTATACTCTTCTAGATATATATATATATGTATACATATATATACATATATATATATATACACATATGTATTAGTCCCTCTTGAATTAGCCATCCCTCTTGATGGCTAATTATGTATTTCCCTCCATCCTATTTTTCCTCCTGTTTGTCTTCTCTCTTCTTTCATCCTTTCTCTCCTTGACAGTGTTTTGTTTCTATCTACCACCTCCTCTAGTCTGCCCTCTATTCTGTCAATCCACTGCCCCTTCCCTACCTTTATTTAATCTCCTCTCCTCCTACTTTCCTGTCCAGTAAGATAAATTTCTCTATTCAACTAATTGTAAGGTTTAAGCAATGCTCATTTCCTACCCTCCCATCTTTCCCTCCACTGTAATAGGTTTTTTTGCTCCTCTCCATGTGAAATAATTTACCTTATTCTACCTCTTCCTTCCTTCTACACCCAGTGTACTCCTCTTTCTCATCTTTTAATTATTTTTTGTCATTCCCTCAAATTCATCTTCTACCCTTACCCTCTGTCCTTGTATGTTCCTTCTAGCTCTACGATTAGTGGTACAGTTTTTAAGAATTACAAGTATTGGGGCAGCTAGATGTCACAGTGGATGGAGCACCAGGCCCTGGAGTCAAGAGGACTTGAGTTTGAATCCGGCCTCAGACACATAACACTCACTAGCTGTGTGACTCTGGGCAAGTTACTGAACCCCAATTGCCCTCGCCAAAAAAAAAAAGAAAGAGGGGCAGCTAGGTGGTGCAGTGGATAGAACACTGGCTCTGGAGTCAAGAGGACCTGAGTTCAAATCTGGCCTGAGACACATAACACTTACTAGCTGTGTGACCCTGGGCAAGTCACTTAACCCCATTGCCTAGACCAAAAAAAAAAAAAAAGAATTACAAGTATCATCTTCCCATATAGAGATTTAGACAATTCAGCTCCATTGAATCCCTTATGTCTTCTTTTCCCTTTTTAACTTTTTAGGCTTCTCTTGTGTCTTGATAATCGAAATAAAAATTTTTGTTCAATTCTGGCCTTCTTATGAAAACTTGAAATCCTTCTCTTTCATTGAATGACCATTTTTCCCTTGAAGTATTATGCTTAATTTCACCAGGTAGGTGATTCTTGGTTGTAGCCCTAGCTCCTTTGCCTTCTGGAATATCATGTTCCATGACCTCTGATCCTTTAATATTGTAGCTGCTGAGTCCTGCTAAGACCTGATAAGTTCCTGATTGTGGCTCCCTGATATTTGAATTGTTTCTTTTTTGGTCATTTGCAGTATTCTTCCTTGACCTGATAGTTCTGAAATTTGGCTATAATTGTTCCTTGAAGTTTTTATTTTGGGATCTCTTTCCTGAAGGTAGATTCTTTCAATGCCCATTTTGCCATATGATTCCAGGATATCAGGGCAGTTTTCCTTGATGATTTCTTAAAAGATGCCTTCTAGGTCCTCCTTTTGATTATGGTTTTCAAGCAGTCCAACAATTCTGACATTTGTCTCTCCTGGATCCATTTTCCAGGTCAGTTGTTTTTCCAATGAGGTATTTTACACTTTCTTCTATTTTTTTTTCATTCTTTTGAATTTGTTTCATTCATTCTTAATGTCTCATGGAGTCGTTATTTTGCAGTTATACAATTCTAACTTATAAGGAGTTGTTTTCCTCAGTTAGCTTTTGTATCTCCTTTTCTATTTGGCCTATTGTACATTTTAAGGAGTTGTTTTCTTCAGGGGATTTTTGTATCCCTGTTTCCATTTGTCCAATTCTACTTTTTAAGTGGCTGTTTTCTTTTTCCAAATTGCTGACTCTTTTTTTCATAATTCTCTTGCATCACTCATTTCTTTTCCCAATTTTTCTTCTATCTCTCATATTATTTTTAATCTCCTTTTTGAGCTCTCTCAAGAGTTCTTTCTGGGATTGAGGCCACTTCCAGTTTTTCTTTGGGGTTTTGCCCGTAGATGTTTTAACATTGTTGTCCTCTTCTGAGTTTGTGTCTTGGTCTTCCCTGTCACCATAATGACTTTCTTTGGTCAGATTCTTTTTGTTGTTGTTTTTGCTCATCTCTTTCAAGGCTTTTTCCTTTCTTTTAAATTTGAGCTCTGCTCCTGGGGTGGAAGGGAATTGTCTCAGGTTTCTTGTGACAGGAATTTCAGGCCCTGGCTGTTTACCTGGTGCTGCATTGATGTTGCCCTGAGGCCCATGAGGGACCCTAGCGTCTGGTGCTGTCCTGTGAAGGTCAGATGGGGAGCAGCTGGCACTGCTGAAAGCTATGAGAGTCTGGCAACTTACCTGATGCTGAGTCCAGGTCCCAGTGCTGGTGTCTGGTGTGTGTAGAGGACTGTGGTGTGTTCTTGCATCAGCTTCTGCCTGATTCCCAGAGCTACACTGAAGCATGAGGGGATCGCAGCACTGGTGGCTGCCTGTTTGCCCAGGGCTACAATGAAGCAAGTGGTGGGGCCCAGGGCTGGTGTCCACCCATTTGCTTAGGCATCTATAGAGTTGGCATCTACTTGTTTGCCTGGGGCTATGCTGAAGCTCATGGTGGCTCTCAAAGCTGGTGTCTGCCCATTCCCCTAGCTATGCCAAGGCATATGGGAATCTTGGTGTTAGTGTTTGTCTGATCCACTGCACTGGGGCTCAGGATCTCCCATTGGTTTGCTGAGGAAGGGCTTCTTGCTAGCTTGTTGGGGTGCTTCCTGTCCTGGAAGGAGTGAGACAGACCTTTCCTGCCAACCTTCGAAGTTTCTTGGGATAAGAGATTATTTAACTCAACTTTTTGCTGGTTCTGCTGTTCCAGGATTTGTTTAAGGATGCTATTTCATCGTTGTCTGGAGGTGAATATGGGAGAGTTATAGAGATTTTCTGCTTACTCCATCTTTGCTACCAGAAGTCATTTTTTTTAAGGACTCAAATTTTATCTATTTTTTTTTCTGTTGAACCTCATATCACAAATAGGACTTTGACATTTTAGGACTAGAAGGGTAAAAGGAATCTTACAGACCGTCAGTTTCATCTTCCTTGATTTCCTTGAAGCATTTGATACTATCAATTAGCACTCTTCCTGACTGTGCTGCTTTCTTTTGCTTCTTCCCCAGCCTGCTTGACTGCTCCTTCTTGGTCTCCCTCACTGATGCACTGTCCTCTTCCCAAAACTGAAAAATGGATGTGCCTTATAGATCTATCCTTGGCCCTCTTTTCTACTCGATGCTCTTTTCAATGGTGATTTCACCTGTTCTCTTGGTGATAAATATCTTACTCATCTCCAATCTCTCCTTGATGTCTAATTCCACTTTTCTTTCTACCTGCTGGACAGCTCTACCTAGATGTTCAGCACAGTGCCTGGCACAGCGTAAACACTATATAAATGTTAGTTGTTGTTACTGCTGTTTTGATGATGATGATGATGATGATGATGATGATGATGATGATGATGTTCTTCTGGCTTATTAAATTCAGACATGCCCAGAACTTAACTCACCATCTTCTCCCCTGAATCTAGTTCTTCTCCCAATTTCCCTGTGATGGTGGCATTATCAAGGGAAAGGAAAGTAATAAGCATTAGTATAATAGCTACTATGTGCCAGGCACTGTGCTAAGTGCTTTCACAAGTATTGTCTCATTTGATCCTCAAGATGGCCACTATTATTATGCCCCTTTACAGTTGAGGAAGCTGAAACAAAGATTAAATGCCAGGGTCACACATCTAGTGTCTTAGGCTGAAATACTCAAGTATTCCAGACTCCAGGCACAGCACTTTGTCCATTGTTCCACCTGGCTGCCTCATCAGTCTTTTTAATCACCTATCATCAATGCACAAGTCATCTTTGATTTCATTCTTATTTCCAGATCTGAATAGTTGCCAAGTGTGGTCTTTCTCACATCTATCACTTCTTCTCCAGTCTTATGTCACCACCCTAACTCAAGCTTTTATCACCTCTTGCCTGGACTGTTGAATTAACTTCCCAATGGGCTTCCTTATCTTCAGGTTCTCTCCTTTCCAATCTACCCTTCATAAAACTGCCAAATTGTTTTCTTAAGGTACGGGACTGACCATGTCACTCCACTATTCAAAAGCTTTACTTGGCTCCCCTGTTGCCTAGGGGATAAAATATAAACTAAGATTAATGATTAATCTAGATTTGTAAGGAATCCCAGAGGTCATATATTTCATCCCTTTCATTTTATAGATAAGGAAATGAAGGCTCCAGGAGGCAAAATATTTTATCCCAGGTGCACAGGTAGTACATACCAAAGGTAAGATCTGATCCCAAGTCCTCTGACTTCATAGCCTATAGAGTTTTTTCCCCTCTATACTATTACCATGCTGATTCACAAACTACTTACCTTGGAATTAAAATGCCATATACAGCCTGGTTCTATTCTACCTTTGGAGGTATATCTGAACCTAATACTCTTCACACTCTAGCTCTATGTTTTAGCAGACTAGAATGTCTCCATTCTCCAGCTCCCACTCACCTTTCACCACTCCAATATGACAGAATATTCCATTATTGCAACTCTAATTCTTTTAAGGGTATTTCATGTCAAACTTTGCTTCCTTTTAAAACTGGCCTGTATTTCTTAATTTTGTAGTCCAGCCACAAAAATTGTGTCTATCCCTTCTTTCACATTACATTTCTAGAAATATTCGGAGGGGATTTAATCTTATGTTATTAAGGTTAAATGCTCCTACTCCTCCAACTATTTTCATGATATGTTGTCTGTACCCTTTACTATCCTTTTCACTTCCTTTGGATCACACTTTGCTTTTCTAATGTCCCTTTGGGAACATGGAACCCAATGCTGAACACCGTGCCTCAAGTGTGGTTTGTGTGCTGCACAGGGAATTTAGATTTAGGGCAAGAAGAGATCTCCGAGAGGCCCTCCCGTACAAATGCCTCATTTTACAAAAGAAGGCAATGAGGCCCTGAGAATTTAGTTCACTTGACTAAGTTTACACAGGTAATAAAGACAAACGTTTTTGGAAAATGGTTATCAATATTGTTATCCTCAAGAAGATATGACAATGCATTCATTTGCTCTGATCAGTTGAGGCAATTGGCGTGTGCTAGCCATCATCACTTTTCAAATACAGAATAAACAAGATAGAATGGAACTCTTACTTCCAATAATCAGGAAAGTATGCTTCCACTAAGTCAGTCCAAGTTTGTATTATCTATTTTGGCAGGCACTTCACACTGTGTACTTCTGTGGGACTTGTGGTCAAATAAAACCCCCAGGTCTTTTTCACACAAACTGCTGCCAAACTAAGTCTCTTGATTCAGATCAGGACTGGGTCAGGGTTTATTTAAAGCATGCGAACCAGCCCTGACAAACCCCCACTTTTGATAATTCAGTCATCCCTGAGCCTTTAATGCTAATAGTACAGAAACCTTAGTGGATTTGTGGGCCCAGTTAACAGAGATATAACTAGGTTGGAGGGAGTAGACCTATGCCCAGAGCATCAAAATTCAGAAGGTACAAAATAATCAACAAAGAAATTATGCAGTTTTAAAATAAGTTTCATACACATACATGCACATACATACACATTTTAGAGTATTTTTATTTCTCCAGCAGTATAGCTAGCAAGAATTATTAACTAAGAAACTCCCAGGTGACAGGTTTCTTCTCTCAATTAGTCCCAATGGCCACATAACGGGTAAGCTTCTTCCTAGTGTAGCTCCACCCTATTCCTCCTCCTGTGGTGGCATCTCTAATAGTGGACCTACCAATATAGTCAGTTTGGCTATAAACATGTTTCAAAAATATGAACATATTCTAACAAAATCTATATATTAGGAAACATTTTGAACATAATGAGAATTTCAAACTTGCTTTGGAGTGATTTCTTTCAAAAAAAAAAAAACTGTGAGAATATAGAAAACAGCACCACTTCAGAATATCTCACAAGCTGCAACCTTTTAGACACCCACTTCCAGAAGCAAACTCCAGGTCTTTGTTGAGGCAAAGCTTATTCATTGTATATTTTCTATTGCAATAGGAGCTAAGAGCAAAGAAAGTCTGGTCTGAACTACTCTCGCTCTCTTCCCCATCCCAGTCCCTTTCTGCCATGGCTTACGACCCAAGGCCTGGACTTACGGTCTGTCTAACTTTCTGGTACAGCTTGAGCTAGTAGCTTGAGGCCCAGTTTGTGGCCACTATTTATTGTAGTCTTTATGTACTTTGTAACCCTTGAACATGTACAAAACTGTGCTACCATTTTTATTAAGTCCCTATTATGTCAATGACAAACTTTTTGAAAACTGTGCTCTTAACTCCATTTTCCCCATGAGCTTTTTTTTTTATTGAGCTATGCCAGATTAGTGCTTTGAGGGGAATACATACATCTTATTATAGCAGAACTGACTGTATTTACCAAGGTTCTCTGTTTCCTCATCACAGAATAGCATCCTGACATGTCTTTTCCTCCCACAAGGCCAGTGTATGAGATATCCCTGTACTCCATAGTTGATTTAAGGATATGTTTAGTGCTAATTTCCCCAGGTTTCCTTAGAGTACTTTTTGCCCTGGGTACCAAATTTGCTAGCTATGGCTCTGCCAGGAAATATTGATTTAATGTTTTGAGGAATAAGTAGTGGTCTCCAGAAACAAGCAGCCCTAGCATCTGTGAAATAAGAGTGACCTAGGGCTGCTGCTGGTGAAAACAATTTTCCTCAGCAGAAATAGCCCTTGGAACAGCAGTGGAGAAAATGGCCACTTATCTCTACACCCTCAGAACTATGATGTTTGTCCTCTTAATATAAGTGCCATCCTTGAAAGATGTTAGTGTAGTTCTATTGCCTTTTGTTTATGGAGACACACAGGGCCATTCAGATCCATCTGTAAGGGCTCCCCTAAAAGGAAATCAGGAAGAAGAACAATATCCTTCTTGAGACTTGATACCAAATTTGGCCTCCGAATGGAGTGGAGCTCACTGCTTCGGTCAGGCGGCTTACTGAGGGAATTGGTCGCCCACAGCTTCATCCATTTTCTTTCTGTTTTTATCACAGAAACAAAAACCTACATGATCCCAAATTGTAATCCAAGGAACAAATAAAACCTGGAGAAGGTGCAGTGGGTTGCAAACCTTGGCCATTGTGTAGGATTTTTCATTGTAATACATAGCATAGGCAGCATGCCACAATGGATTGAGAGCTAGCCTCAAAGTTTGTAAAACTGAGTTCAATCCTGGCTCTGAAACAAATTGGTTGTGTGACACTGGGGAAGTCCTTTAATTTTTCAGGGCCTCCAGCAACTTTCTAAAACTATAAGTTAACAACCTGTATTGGTAGAGGAAATTTCTTCCCTGGGAGTCTCTTACATCTGTGAAATCACAGATATGTTCCAACAAAAACACATATTCAAACACCTCAGATTTCTGCCTCATAAAAACCTTGTGACCCATCCATGGACAATTAACATTGTGATCATCACTGAGAAGCTTTGAGTTCCCCTGGAATAGTGCCCAATAGTTAAGTTTTATAAGAATAGATATGACGAGTGAAAATGTGTTCCCTCTCGAGGGATCCTACAAACCGATGGTCAGAAATTCCAGGGTTCTGATAAAAACTCAAGAGAATCCACATTAAAAAGACTACCCAAGAATCTGTCCTGGCTGTACATCAATATTCCTGTCTGTAGGCAGTGAGGTATTATAGTAGATAAAGCATTAGGACTATAGTCAGGAAGACTTGAGTTCAAATCCAGGCTCAGACACTTACTAGCTGTGTGACTCTGGGCAACTCACTTAACCTCTGTTCACCTCAGTTTCCTCATCTGTAAAATGAGGATAATAATAGCACGCACCTCCCAGGGTAGTTGTGAAGATCAAATGAGATAATAATTGTAAAACTCTTAGCACAGTGCCTGGCACATAGTATGTTCTTTGTAAATGTTAGTTATTATTATTGCGATTATTATTATCATTATTATTATTACCTCTGGGAAAGTCATTTAACCTCTACTTCTATTTCCTCATCTCTAAAATGGAGATAATAATAACACCTTCCAAGGTTGTTGTGAGGATAAAATGAAATATTTTTAAAGGGTTTTGAAAACTTTTATGAGTTATATAAAGGCTAGGTATTATTATTGTTGTTATTCAAATCCTACCTCAGACACTTATTAACTGTGTGACTTTATGCAGGTCACTTAATCTCCCTTATCCTCAATTTCCTCGTTTGTAAGATTGGAATAATAATAGTACCTATTTGGGTAGGTGGTTGGGATAGTCAAATGAAATGAAGTATGTAAAGGGCTTTCCAAATCTTAAAGGTCATATCTGAAGGCTAGCTATAGCTAAATATCTGCTACAGAAACTTCACGAAGTGTGAATGAGGGTTGGACCCACATACAAGCTGCATAGGAAGCCCTGCTTCTGTAGTATAATTTTAGGGGATAGCCAAAGTCAGACAGTCAATAAACATTTATTAAACACCTACTATGTACCAGGCACTGTGCTAAGAAGTGGGGATACAAAGAAAAAAAGGCAAAAATAGTCCCTAATCTCAAGGAGTTTACAATCTAATGGAGGAGACAACATGCAAACAAATATATACAAACAAGCTTTATACAAGAAAAATAGAAATAAAGGCAGGCACTAGAATTAAGAGCAATTTGGAATTACTTCCTAGAGAAGATCAGATTTTACTTCGGAATTTCAAGAAAGTCAAGGAAGATAGTGGGCAAACATGAGGAGTGAGATTATTCCAGGCATGGGGGAACAGACAGAGAAAATGTCCAGAGCCCATAGTTGAAGTGTCTTGTTTAAAGAACACCAAGGTGGCCAGTGTCACAAGATCACAGATTACACGGAAAGGAATGAAGTGAAAAAAGACTGGAAAGGTAGGAGGGGATGAGGTTATAAAGAGCTTTGAATGTTAGACAAAGGATTTTGTATTTGCATATTTTTTTTTTGTATATCCTAGATATATATGTGTGTATCTATACATACATATATAAGCCTATATGTTTGTGTATTTGTATATCCTAGAGGTGATGCGGAGCCACTGAAGTTTATTGATTGGGGGGAAGGAGGGGGAGGAGTGTGACATTGTCAGTGTGCCAAAGTCATTCCATGCTTAAGCAGGTTATTAAATGTACACCTCTGAAATTCAAATTTGAAAAAAGCTACAAATCAGAGCTTGGTTTATTATTTTGTTGATTATCTAGACTTTAAGAAATGATGGAGAAAATGTTAATAATACAAATTAAACTTAAAAGTGTGTCGTTATCCCCATTTTATAATTAAAGAAACCAAGGTAACGGTTAAGTGACTTGCCCAGCATCACACTACTAGTGAGTATCTAAAGCCAAATTTGAACTCAGTTCTTCCTGACTCCAGGACCAGCGCTCTAACCACTTTACCACTTCTTTGCTTATGGGCACAGAGAGTTGCCCAGGACACTAAGAAGTTAACCTACTTGACCAGAGTCACATAGCCAGTATTTGTTGGAGCGAGAATTTGATCCTAGGTCTAGACACCTTGCATCTACCTTGCCTCTTTTCTCACACATCATAGCCACTTTAAAAAATGCTTTTGAACAGAATCAGACTTTAGGACTAGAAGGAACATCAGGAGTTATCAAATTCAGCCTTCCTATTTTACAGAACAGGTTTAGAGAAGGGAAAACAACTTGTCCAATATCATACAAGGTCATCATCATGTACAAGGTCCTCAGATCCATCGTGAAGGCACTATGAGCTAGTGAGGAATCCTCAAAGGGAAGTGTAGACATTTTTATAGTCAGATGCTTTAAAATACTTTATTATGAATGTAAACATCAAAAAACACAGACATTTGCATAGTCAAAGAAAAACAGAAAAATGGGGGTTGTATATGAAACAATGAGTCTCATCTTCCTGAGTTCAAGTCTGCCCTTAGACACTTACTAGCTGAGTGACCCTGGGCAAGTCATGTAACTCTTTTTGCCTCAGTTCCCCATCTGTAAAATGAACTACAGAAAGAAATGGCAAACCACTCTAAAATCTTTGCCACAAAAACCCCAAATAGGCTCACATAGAGTTGGACACAACTGAAATGACTACATAACAACAACCAACACTGTCCTGGTCAATAGTGTCCCTTTCTGATCTTCCCTCTGACGTCATCTGTATACTTTTAAATGTTGCAGTGATCCTTTTTTCTTACTTTTCTTCTTTTTTACATCACAATCACTACCTCTCCTCATCACCCACAACTCTGCCTCCCCTTCAAAATAAAAGACCTCCCTTATGACAAATAAATGCAAAAGAGAGGGGACCCCCACACTGGTTGTGTCTGAAAATGTGTATCTCATTCTACAACTTCAACCCCATCATGTCTCTGCCAAGAAGAGAAAAGATGCTTCATTATCAGGCTTGTGGAGTCATAATTGGTCATTGTAGGATTTCTGAAGTCTTTTGGAATTGTTTTCTTTTGCAATGCTATAGTCATTGTACAAATTGTTTTCCTGGTTCTGTTCACTTCACTCTGTATCAGTTGGCATTCTTTGTCAGCTTTAACACAGCATGAGTTTTAGTATTCTTTACTCTATTCTTGCAGAGCTAGGATATTTATGTATTCATCTTTTTGCCTCCCTTTGCTCCCCTTTTCAATATGTCTTTTGAAAATCTAAGTTGATTGAGAAGTTTTATGTGCAGCTACATTTGTGTCTTTTGACAACCTCTTTTCTTCCTTTTCCTCCAAATGATTTCTCTTTGTGTCTTTAAAATTTCATTTTTTTCCTCCTATCCCTCCAAAAATGATATCCCCTGTATAATTTTAGTCAGTGGGACCTTACGTATCTTTTCTTTGAACTCTTTGACAATTTCTCTCTCAGAATCTAAGGAGAATGTTAAAATACGCCTAATTTTCCTTTTTTCTACCACAAATTCTAAAGTACAGTGATCATTTTCCCTTAAGATTTATATAGTACTAGAAAAAGGCAAGGTCCAGATTCACTCTTCTACATTGTAGCTATTCCTATCCATTTCTGCTCCAGGGTTTGAACTCCTTGGTTTTCAAACAAGTAAGCTTGCTCCAGAAATTGACAATTTTCCATGAATTGTTGAGGAAGCTTGGTCCCAGAAATTCTTCCAAAGACGCTTCTTTTGCTCGACCATTGCAATTCTTTTTCTGCTGGTTCTTGTACTCACAGCTCCTACTTTTGCCCAGGACTTTCTCACTACTCTATCACAAGTTTTGGCCCATGTCAAAGTTTTGGCCACTGCCAAATATCTTGAGAACACATAGTTCCCTTCCTTTGAGGGACCAGGTGGTTCCTTATTTCCCTGGTACTATGTTGTTTCCTGGAAGTTGCTATAGTATTTCAGTCTTCTTTGTACCATAATACTACAGTCTTCCTTGATAGATAACCCGCCTGCATCTTTCTGTATAGCCCCTTTCACTCTGTTCCTCTCAGAAGTAGCTTTTGTTGTTCCCATTAAGCTCCTCCATTTAAAGGTCTAGTGCAAAGGTATAGTGGAGGTATTATGAAACTGACCATGGATGAATCAATCAATAACAGCAAAAGTCTCAAAGGTGGAATTAACATGGAAATATCTTAAAGGCCTCATACTTTAACATAGTTAATAAGCTAACATTGACCCAGAGACTACTGGGCACAGTTTCTACATAAGGGTCTTGAAAAATAATTTGCTTTTACAATGAACTTGTAGCACATAGCTTTGGTTTCATTTTCCCAATCTACCCTCAACCTAGCTAGCTTGGGTTCCCAGAGCTCAGCTGGCTGCATCTCTCCTCTGAGTCCTAGGAGTAACTCCCAGGGATCAGGGTATTGTCTTTAGTACTAAAACTAAAACTCTTGAGCCCCAATCCCTCCATTGTAATCATCAGTTAATATTTTCCCAATGCCATCTAACTAGCAATTACTACCCTAATATAATTTTGACTAGTTGATTCCTCTTTGATATAAATTAACCAAGTAATATCAACTAGCTTTTATGAAGTGATACTTACTAAGATTTTATAGAATACTCCAAAATACAAAAAAACAAACAAACAAACAAACAAACTTCTGATACCAGGAAACTACTCTTCTACTTTATCTCAGTCCATGGAGACAATGGATTCAGAATTAAAGTGGTGACTACCAAATATTCACTCCATCAAGTTCACTTCTGGGTATAGCATAGCTGATGGACAATTCTCTCCTTTGCTGTTGTTTCCCTGCTGGGATAAATCAAGCAGGTTGCTCCCCAGGATGGTCTCATGACCAGGTTCAACTACTGTGGCTTTCAGGAGATTTTGCTGTTGACTCTGGTTGCTGCACTCCTGGTGACTCTTTTGATTTTTTGAAACTCACAGGGTCTTAATGCAGTCCATCTCTGATACTCATCCATCTAACATCAGGGGAGAAGAAACACAACAAAGAAAGACGAATCAGTAGAATCCATGTGTCCTTGGTCACATGGTAGAAGGGATGCTCCATCACTAAGATGCTGACAATATTTCTTCCTTCTCACTGGAAAATCCCTAAGAGGAGAGAGAGATTTCATCTCTTTGTGACTTTTCTATACACACTCAGACATAGCTTAGCAGCCAATTAAAAGGTGTCCTGTTACTGTGCAGTAGGTTGACAGGAAACAGTCACAGAATCACCTATACATGGTCTGAAGCATGGAAAAAGGTCTCTTTATCACAGACTTTCAGAAGAAGGCTCACCAAACCACCATGTGAAATTGCAGTAACCTAAAACATTTTTTTTAAAAATAGCAATAAGTTGACATTACTACGTGG
Source organism: Vombatus ursinus (assembly GCF_900497805.2). Lineage (NCBI taxonomy): Eukaryota > Metazoa > Chordata > Mammalia > Diprotodontia > Vombatidae > Vombatus > Vombatus ursinus. The sequence continues at coordinate 4,155,842 of NW_020954585.1, forward strand.
TCTAAGGTCTGGACTTTCATTAGTCAGTCTCATCATAAAATAATACCAAAATACAAAGTAGAGGAAAATAAAACTAATCCTATATCCAAACAATGTGCTTTCAAGAAATTGACTTTGTCCCAACTCCCTTTCACATGACTTATTTACCCCTGATTTTTAAATAATTGAATACCCTTGATTCTGGGTTGATATTTCCCCTCAAAAGTCTATTGTGAGCCATGAAATCTGAAAGTTCTCTGCACAGCTGGTCCTTTGAATCTTCAGAGATTTGCTAAGAAACAGCTCCCTGTCCAAAGAAAAATGTTTCATATATGTTCTTGAACTGCATTTTTTCAAACATATCTTTTACTTTTGCTAAACTGTAAACTTAAGCTCCCAGAGGGCAGGATCCAAGTGTTATTGTCCACTGTTATCTTCCACAGTGCCTTGTATTGAATAAGTAGATAAATTTCAAATTTTCCTTTGATTCTTTTTTCTACATCTTTCCTTTTGAGCTTCTCACTGAGGTACTTTTCTATAGCAAATTTCAGTACTACATTGAGATAAAGTTTCCTTTAGATCATGCCCCTACAATGAGTTTCTTCTTTGACTATCCTTATTTTGAGGACTACTTAGCTTCCATCTGACTTCTCTGGCTGCCCTTTTGATTCTTGATGCCTATATTGACTACCTCAGGTTGATTTCAATTGAATTTTTTAATGACTTTGCAAGTTGTCTTTTTAAAGGGTGAACCTTAGTTTGACACAGAGCAACATCCATACTTAAATAAAATTACTCACTTGATCATTGTATAGTCGCACTTAGAAAAGTTATGTGATGTAGTGAATAGACAACCAGCCTCAAAGCCAGAAAAAACTGGGTTGAAGTTCCACTTCTGATACTGTCTGTATGTCTCTGGGCAAATCACTTAAACTTTGACTGCTCTAGTCTAGGCAATTCTCTGAGACCATAAGTTACAGAAAAGTTGCTGAACTGAATTGGTAGAAGATGTTTCCTCATTTGAGAGTTCTCCATACCAATGGAATCACAGCTTCAATGCCTATTCCTAAAGGCTTTTATTCACAGCCAGCCTTGGGTCCATAGGATTATAGATTTGATTGGGTGGTTAGTTGTTGTCCTTCATTCTCAAAGAGGACCAAAATGACATCACTATATTGGAGTCAAGGTGTGTCCCACTGTGGCTGATTAGAACAGTACAAGCTTGGAAGGGTACCACAGATCAGAAACAAACAGTCCACATGAATATTTGGAGTGGAAACATCTCTAAATTTGTGAATCTCATGTTTCTTTTGAGTGACTGCAGTTCTGCTTTGATTGAATCTTTAGAGATGATCTAGTTCAACCTCCTCATTTTACATATGGGGAAACTGAGACTTAGAGAGGTTATGTCTTACCCAATGGACATCAATCTATTTAATAATGAGGTAGGGAACTGAATGAACACAAAGAATGCAAAAAAAGATTTAATATTTTGAACTCTTTTTTTCTAATTTGAATTCATATTTCTAGACTCTTTCGCATGCATTGATATTTTCACTGTTAGAGCCTGAGCTCAAACCAAGTCACTTGCAAGAAATAGCAAATAGCAAAAAATACAGGCATAGTACAAATGAATCATTTTCAATATTGGGTTTTATTGATTGTGATGAAGTAGATGAGTAAGAGCTATCACTCTTTTCATCTCTTTTGTTATATTAAGCAGCCTATTGGACTGGGGAGTGATTTATTCTATTAATTTATTAAAGCTGAGTGCAGGATACTATGTTTGTTAGACTTTAGGTGTTTGGGAAAGTCTATTTCAATTAGGACATTCAGTGTAGTCCTGATTAAGGGATGTTCTCATGCTGCCACAGCTGAAATGGCACCAATATATACTAGCTCACTAGCTATTCAGCCTTCTATTGGGACACCAGGGCCTACCCAACAATGGTCTATCCTGCCATCATATTTGGTATCATCCCACCCATGATTTCTATCTCTTCCAACCACTATTTTCTGCTTTTGCTCTAGGAACTGAAGCCAAATCAATACTGCCATTGCTTTGGAAAAAAGCATGATAATGTACTGCCCATTCATTGACTTTTCTTCTCTGGTCCCTTCCCTGGTCACCACTCTACTGTATGTGCTATAAAACCCACCCTCTTCCCTCACCATTAGTATGTAACTTATTGAGGACAGGAACTATCTCATTCTTTTCACTTCAATCCCCAGCACATCCCATAGTGACTGGCACATAGTAAGAGTTTAATAAATACTTGCTGATTAATGCATTAATTGTGTATAGCACTTTGTTGTTCACGAAATATTTTTTCTTGTCCTAGCCCTATGGGGAAGTGCAAGAATTATTTTCTCCATTTAACAGATAAGAAAACTGAGGGTCAGAGAGATGAAGTAATTTGTCTCCAGAGGTAGAGAAACCAGTTCTATAAACTGTGTTGATTTTTTTTTCTTTTTGCATATTTGTTTCTGTTGTAGAGAGAGATTCCTCCCTCAGGTAGGCTTCCATCCAAATCAACTACAACCCAGGGAATTAATCACTCAACCAAGAATAGATAACCTTCAGACTCCTTTAATGGGTCGTTATAGTATCTGATCTTACTTTTGGTCAAGGAGTTGTAACCAGGTGATCTTTTACTTACTCTTAAGCCCATTTATTTTGTTCTGTTCTCTAGAGCCAAAGAATAGAATCTTTTAAATATTTTCCTTGCTATAACTTTGTTCATGAGTATTGTGGAATTTTACAGATTTTCAAAGATGAAGTTGCAAGCAGGTTTTGCTGAGAGAGAGTAAGAGAGAAGGGGAAAGAAAAGGGAGAGAAAGAGAGGAGAAAGAGAAAGGGAAAGGAAAAGAAAAAAGTAAAAGAAAGATTAAAAAGAGAAAAAGAAGAGAACAGGATACAAATTTAGCTATTTCAACTTTTGTTGAAGGCCCACCCTGATCAAGAGGACGGGCCAAGGAAAATTGTTCTGAATCCGCAGAAGTTACAGCACATTCACCACGGGACGATTTTAAGGTAAAACTTTTCTTCCCCCAGTGCCTGTGCATGAGGCTATTTTTTTTTTATAGCTTGCAGAGGCAGCATCATCCTCTTCCTCTGAAGAAATAAAACAACAGATTTAAAAGTTTATGCTCTGTCTCCAAGGATAGATCCTATGGTTAGGGCTGAGTGGTGCAACCCTACAATTTGGGCACATGTACTATTAACAGTTACAGAGTTCAGGACCATGGCCCCCCAAATAGCCTATCTTACAAACACTCAGTTCCCAAAATACAGGTTACATATGACTTTGTGTAAGTGTATATATTCCTGTAATGATGATCTCCCCCTCTTCAGCTTATCTATTATTTGTCAATTGCCTGCTCCACTTCTCAGGGAAAAAATAAGTTTGAGACCAAAAACCTTTTAAAATAGGGGTTATACCTGTCGATAAAAAATCAGCAAGTGCATTTCTATGTCTTCGACATTTTAGCTCCATTAACTCTCCTCCTCCATCTAAGCACTTTCTTTGGCTCACAGAGTAGAATATGATGGTTTCTTTGTGAATTGGGAGCCTTGTCAAGAAAAACTCAAGAGATCAATATTGTTCATTCACTTGGAGTCAGAGAGTGCTGGAAAGAGGAGGGATCTTGTCTAGATCACCTACTGCAAACTTTTTTTTTCAAGAAGAGGAAACTGAAGTCCCTTAAAGAGGTCAAATGACTTCTTCTTTAAGACTCCATAGCTAGCTGGTTGCACAGCCTGACTCTGTTGACTTCTTGACTGGTATTCTTTCCATTAACCCTTCTCTAAATTAGATGAGGGATCTCAAGTCACAGACTGCCTGAAAATCCTTCATCACCTCATTCAGAGAAAAATTTAATATGATTCATTGTGAAGGGAAACAGAGATTTAACATGTCTTGGTGCAAATAGATCCATGCTAGTAGCTAGTAGCTAGTAGTTAGAGGCCACTGGGGGATACAACTAGTTCTACTTAAAATTTGTGGCTTTTTTAGATATTTCTATCAAATATCTATACCATTTTTAAATTTGCAGAGCACTTTCTCAGCTAATGTTATCATTTTATTCCCATAAGGTTCTAGGACAAATGTTACAGAATTATACTGAATGTCATATTTGGAAGTACTATCATCTAATCCAAACCATTACCCCCACCTCCCCAGTACTCCTCCAACTAGTATTCATCCAGTCATCCTGCCTTTGTTTGAATATTTCAAATGACAGGGAATCCACAATCTTCCAAGTTAGCCCATTGTGCTTGCACATTAATCAAATCATAAGACCACCCTCTACTATTGCCAAATCTTAACATGAAGCTGCTATGAAAGAAATAGATAAGGAGTGAAGATGGTAGAGTAAGAGCTAGCAGTTTTGCCTTAGCTCATTCACATCCTTCAGTACAATGACTAATAAAAAGTTCCAGACTTAATAAGAATTGAGAAAGCCAAGAAAAAGTCACAGGGAGATGATTTTCTAGCCCAGGGCAGCTAAGGAAGACAGACAGAGAAGTCTGTAGACACTGGAGTGGATACTGGCCAGCAGTGTTGTGCAGTAGAAGCAGTGGTAGGGGTAGCCAAGCACCCAGGGACAGGAAAGGAAATGAACACCTGGTCAAAAAGAAATCCCAGGGGATTCCTGTACTAGCACTGTGTATAGGATCAGGTGCCATTAGGCAGATCTGTTACCCATTACTCAATTCCAGATCACTCAGTTCTAGGGAAGAGAGAAGCTGTCATAATAATGAGAGAAGGGACCTTACTTGTGTAAAGAACAAAGATAAGTTTTAGCACCATAGCTGTGTGGCACAGAGAAAAAGAACAAATGAGGACTCAGTTCCAGCCTTTAGTTCCACACATAAGCCTGCACTGAAATAAACCTGCTCAGGAGTCCAAATTCAAGGAATAGCAGTTCAGTGACTCTGAACCTGCAGAATCCTCAGTGAGCCAACTGTAACAGAGGCCAGTAGCAATCCATAGAAAATCAACCACCACACAAGTCAATAAACCCAAATCATTTCAGGAATATACAGATCAGGAAGTCAGTGAACAGACTTCTTCCCTAGATCATGCCACTTTGGAAGCAACAAAAACTTACAGGCCTTAGAATGAGTTGTGAAAAAAAGCAAAAGGACGGGGGCAGTTAGGTGGCACAGTGCACTGGCCCTGGAGTCAGGAGACCCTGAATTCAAATCTTACCTCAGACACTTGACACTAGCTGTGTGACCTTGAGCAAGTCACTTAACCCCAATTGCCTAAAAAAAAAAAAAAGGAGAAAGACATAAAAGACAGAAGCTTGTACCAGACATCCCTGACCCTGGAAGTGACCAGAGCCCAATACTAATGTAAAGTCCAAAGTCAACAAGTACGCCAGAAATATGAGCAACCCAGATAATGGAGATTAGACAAAAGCTTAACAAGAATTCCTGGGAAAGTTAACAAGATTTTTTTTTAAAAAAAGAACAAAAATATATGATTTTAAAAATCAAACAAGAGTGGAAGAAAATAAATTAGGGATGGGAATGAGAGTTATGCAAGAGACATATGAAAAGAAAATGAACAGTTTGGTAAGATGAATTTTAAAAATAACTGAAGAAAATAACTCCTTAAAAATCAGAATTGGCCAAATTGACTAATAACTCCTTGAGACATCAAAAACCAGTAGAATAAAAAACTGAAAAAAATGGAATAAAATGTAAAATATCTCTTAGGAAAAACAACTGACCTGAAATATAGATTGAAGAGATAATTTAAGACTCATTGGATTCTGGAAGCCATGAACAAAAAAAAAAGTCTAGAAATCATATTTTGAGAAATTGAAAGGGAAAACTGCCTAAATATCATAGAACCAGAGGGCAAAGTAGAAATTGAAAAAAAATCTCCTGGTCACCTCCTGAAAGAAGTCCCCAGATGAAAGCTCCTAGGAATATTATAGATTAAACCTAGAACCTTCAGGTCAAGGAGGAAATTTTGTAAGCAGCCAGAAAGAAAGAATTCAAATACTTTGGAACTGTAGTCAGGATTGCACAAGATTTAGCAACTATTGCTATACAGGAGTATAAGGTTTGGAATATAATGTTCAAGAAGGCAAAGGAGCAAGGATTACAACCAGCAATAACCTAACCAGCAAAAGTGAGTATAATCCTATAGGATATTTAATGAATAGAGGACTTCCAAGCATTCCTGATGAAAAAAAAAAAGACCAGAATCATTTTCAAAAATCAAAATTCATTCAAACACAAGACCCTTTATGTTTCTTTTGAAACATAAAAAGATATACATGAGTGAGAAATCATAAGGGAGTAAACATGACCATCTTTTTTACATCTTTGTATGGGAGCATGATCCATGTAACCCCTCAGGTTTTTTTTTTTAATCATCATTAGGGCTGTTAAAGGAAGTCTAATTAGACAGAGGGCATGAGTGTGATTTTATTATGTTAGGATAATATAAAAAGAAGAATGGAAGAGTAAGAAAGAAAAAAGGAGGGAGGAGAGAGACAGAATGGGGAAATTTTTTTCACATAAATGGGACATGTAAGGTGTTTATACCATGGGGGGGAAGATGATGGGGAAACAAATAACACTTGGACCTCACTCTTATCTGAACTGTTTCAAGGAGGGAAGAATTCTGGCCACCAGGTCATGTCTTGCTAGGTATTCAGTAGGTATTAACTTTTTGTAGCATATGGTGATGTTATACAGTTTCTACCATTTATTTTAATTATCTGCAGTGAATGTGAAGTCTGGGTTCCATAAGGCTAACCCTTCTATAGTTTTTGATGTCAATTACCTGATTCTGAAGTGCCACCTTCCCATTTCCCAGAGACAAGTCCAAATGAGTCAGATATTTGTTCCATAATTCTTCATCAGTACATCGTTGGTTGAGTTCAAGTGGATATCACCCAAGGTGAAGTTTGATATTCTACCTAATAACTTAGCCATTTTGTAGGACTCACCTGGAGGTAAGTTCCAGTTATATTTGACAAACAACATGGTATGTGCCTATTGTTAGCCTTCATTATTCCTCTTAATAAAATGGTGTTTGTTCCAGAAGAATTTCTTTAAGTTTTTACCAGGTTAGTGATACTAATAATAACAACAATAATAATATAAAAATCATTATTCTCATCTTATTCAATTGAGTTCAGATAAACAAGATCTTGGTACAAACTTCTACCCTATTATATTTTTATATTTAACACTCTGCAGACTATTGCACAAGTGGGTAAAATAACATCTTTTTATAACTGAATAAAAGTATTAGAATATAAACTCATCTGCTATAGGCTCACTGAAAGCATTCTTGGGACAGCTCCATCAGCTAACAGAATGGCAAGAATTCTGTTCCCAAATGATTTTGATTTCTTCTGGTTGGTCTCTATATTTTGAAAGCTTTTTATTCTTTAAAACTTAGGGATTTTGAATATTTTATACTCTATTTTAAAAGATTGTCCCAAAGTTTTAATGGATCAATGTTATGTCTATATGATTATGGGTAATAGTTCTGTCTGGGATAATTGCACGGGTTTAGTACTGTTTAATGGTTGAGGCCTCAAAATACTTGGAGATCTGTGTTCGTATGTGGATTTTTGTCATCTGTTGGTCCATAAACAATAGTGAGTTTCTGATACATAATTCTAGATACTAGGCCATGTCTGGCTAAGTATTTCTGTGTTACAGTTTCTACCATTTCACTAAGTCCAAATACCTTAATGATACTCCTTTTGCAATTTATGATAGCAATAACCTATCACAAATTGCCATCATACACTCTTGCATTTGCTCAATGATTTCTCCAGTGTTTTTCTGTCAACATATTGTTGCATAACTTCATGCAGATGTTTTCTATATGTGTATTTGTATGTGGAGGAGTGAGGTAGAGAGAAACAGAGAGACAAAGTATAAGAAAGGAAGGTAGAAAGAAGAAGACACAGAAAAACAGAGATACAGAGATAGAGAATTTATTAAGTGATTAAAATGTGGCAGGCACTGTGCTAAGTGCTAGGTTTACAAATACCAAAAAGCAATGGGCTTTACTCTCAAAAAATCTACATGCCCATAGGGGAATAAAATCCATAAAGATGAGTTAGAAAGCAGGGGTAAGGCAGACAATGAAAGGTCGTTAGAAAGGAAGCTATAAGTATGGAGACTGAATTGAACAGAAGTGAATCAGCATAGTTGAGAATCATCATGAAATGGTGGCCCAGGCTAGAGACTTACCAATCAGGAGAATAGGTCTCAGAGATGAGTTATCTCCAAAGTGGGAAGAATGCTGAAAAAGGAAGAAGTGAAGAGTATTTTTATTCCATTAAACAAATCCAGGGGAATGTACCTATCATATGCCTTTACTATTTCTCAGTGATTTCTACTTGTTCCAAAAGTATTACTCTAGGATTTTAACTGGTTTGGCATGTACTCCAAGAATAAATCTTCTTGCTCCTTTTTGGTAAGAAAATGTCAATCTTTCTAAAAACTGCTTTAGGGTGATAGAGCCTGTATTTCAGTAATATTGCATGAGTTTCTTTTTTGTTGCTTTTTTTCTAACTCTATTATGGTCCATTGTCTAATTCCCAAAGTATACATTAAAACTGGTTTTAAATAGGTGTTAATTTCTTTAAATATGTTCTTCCCACTGAGCTTTAATTTTAGAATGCCAATAAAGCATCAACATGTTCAGCCATAGTTTTCTCCTTGATAACTTTATACTTGATGTGTATTTCCTGTAGGACACCAAGATATTTCATTTATTTGTTTATATTAGGTGTCCTCTCACCTAGGTTGAAATATAATAGTCACTCACAGGACTGATCCTTTTACTGGCAATGGACACTTTGACCTCCTCCATTTCTGACCCACATCATTTCTCCCTTCCTTAGGCAACCTAATGGCCTCTCACTCCCTATACAGGCTCCCCATATTTGTGTCAGACTTAGTAAATACCTGATCAACTTAGCTGTATTGCAGTTCAGAACCTCCAAGCTCAAGCAAACCATCAGCCACAAGTGGTCCTTGGTAGCAATGATTACACGTGTGTGCCACCATGCATGGTACCAGGATATTTGTAAGTATTTCTTTCATCTCATGGTTCAATTTGACCTCTGAATTCAAGCTTGAAGCCTCCAGTCTCTATTTTTCCTTGAAATCTATCAAGAATGCTATACTTTTCAATCCCAAATGACATTCTGACATAATGACAGAAAGTTTCCAAGAGACAAAGGCATTATTTATTGTATTTTTTGATGAAACCTTATCGTTTGTTGTCATGTAGTGTTTAATAAGATGCTGGGTTAGGCTATATCTTTGACTTGGAAGCCATAATTGGCTTTGCTTAGATAAAATGATAGTGTATTTAAAGCTAAGCAGAACCATAGTAGGTTTAAAGTGTCCCCTAGAAAAAAAAATGATACATTTTATATCAATTGGTCTTCAAATTACTGTGTTGGTGATAAATTTTGTAGAAACATTTTACATAGGAACATCAAGTACTCTAACGTTCATCCTCCATTTTATATATTTGTTGTGCACCAAAAAGATGTGAGTAAAAAACTTTGGAATGATCACCAAAAGCAGTACATATCTTACAGAGCTTCCAGGCAGTTGTTCTTCAATGACTAAACTGATAATAAGTTACTCATTACATCTTTGAAACACCCTTTATGCTCTTCAGCCAATCTTGTTTTCTTATAAATATTTAATAGATTTTTTTTCTAAATGGTACAAACTGTGAATGCTTTCCATGAACTACACAGGTACATAATAGACTTATTTTGGAAGGGGTTGCTGGCATTCATTTATTTTGGTAATAAGTATTGGATGCTTCCTGATGAGAAAGGTAGGGTCAGAATTTGTATCTGAGGGAAAGCTAGTAAAATCCATTGTCAGTAATCCGTCACCACTGTGAAGCATTTTGGACAGTAATTATGAATCCCAGCCAGGTCAACTGCTTTATAGTTTTGTACAACAGTAACAGTTTCAGACACCAGCTTCGACCTAATTGCTCCATTGTTCATTATATTAGTTGTACATAACCTTTTTATTTCTCTTTGGGACCAATTTGCATTTTCATTGTGTTGGACTTCTTGCAATAATAGGGATAACCAAAAATTTTCCATATCATCTTTCCGTGGGAGCTCTCTCTAGCCTCTGATTGACTTTCTCTTCAAGCCTCTAAAGTAACATAATAAATAAACATAAACATCATACAATTTTAAAAAGTTTATTTATGCTAAATTGTTTTTTTCTTATGATTATCATTGCTATTGTTGTTGCTAAAGCCCATATTTACCCCTATATTCTCTGGGGAAATAATGAATTAGAACCAACTCAGAATAATGAAATTTTCAGATAATACATAAGTCAATAAAAAGACACATATTGGGAATGCTCAGGTTGCAATATATTAGCAGTGATGACTGAGTTGCAAAAGTTGTCATACGCATGATTGTGTTATTAGAAAAGAAGATGGCCTAGTTATTCTGTGAAAGTGAAAGTAACAGATGGACAGCCCAAATGCTACTCTGTTATTCACAAATTATTAAAAGAACCAGGAAAATGCTAAAAGAACTAATTTGTTTCTCGTGCAATTCTGAGTCCAGCTCCCTCTCCATCTGGGTGGTTGTTATTATTGTTGTTTTGTTGTTGTTTTTCCTAGTACATATGCTGTGGACATCCATCTCAAGGTAGACAGTAGACATTATTATACACTTTTTTTTCCCTAGATGTGTTGTTAGGCTAAACTTTTTAAATGATTTTAGATCTCATTGAGTTGGATCTGTTGTGCTGGAAAATAGGTGGGGTCACAATGTGATACGTATCTTCAACATGAAATGACAATGGAGAAAAACTCATGGGTCCTTTGAAGTCTGCTATATTTAAGAATTACAACAGTCAATTAGTTGCCACCATTCACAAAATGGTAGTTTGAAATCAAATCTGAGTTCAAATCCTACTTTAGACACTGGCTGTGTGATTTTAGGAATGTCCCTTAACCTCTCTTTGGCTCAATTTTTTTAACTGTAAAATGGGGAATTTTACAGCACCTACCTCCTAGGGTTATTATGTGAATCAAATGAGATAACATATGTAAAACATTTTGCAAATTTTAAAGCACTATATAAATGCTAGTTATCATTGTTATTGATAGAAATTATTAATATTTATTTATCTAAATAATCAGTACTAAATACCCATTTTCTCTGTCTGTGGGAAATTGATTTGTCTCTAATCCAAGATATAAAGGAAGAATATTTGGGGCAACACAACACATGCCAAATGATAAGGTGGGGGAATATCTGGCTAAATCAGAACAGAATCCTAGGGTTGTTTATTCTTTTCATGCTAGACCTCAGGGGGTACAGGTCATCATTCTCCCTTTATCACACCATCACACTCTAAATTAGAGGTTATTCTCTCCATTGGATTCTGCCCAACACTTTTTCTTCTAATATCTTATATTCATTCTATTTCCACTTCTAGATCTTCCATAGCTTTTATTCCTAGTCTAAAATACACGTATTTCTGCCTTGGGTACTCTAATTATTGAGAAAACAAAATCCTTCCTGTCTGGATTCTCTAAGGTCCTCAGGTTCATGCATTTATTAATCACTTGCTGGATGCTAAGCACTGGGCTCAACCAGTAAACTCCCTGAACTTTCTTTTCTTTTCTTTTACTAACAAAATTTACTTTTATTGAATGTCATGTCCAGAGATGGCTTTACATATATGCAAGTAGAATATGCATTCACTTACATGATATGGTTTGTGGAGCACAGGTAAGTTCTTACCTCTTACCTCCCCCAATCTCTGACCAGACTTGGTTCCTAAAATTCCAAAGATTTTAATTCCCAAGATTTTTTCCCTCCTGGAAATGTAAATACATCTTGAAAGTAACTCATTGTTCTTTACCGGTCATTTGCAGACTAAAATTATTTCCTCTTTCAGCACAGCAGCTAACAGAGAAGAGTTTTTTAAGGGAATAAGATACACAGGTTTCTGGGAGCAGGAGGGAGAAGGATACTTGGAGAAGGCAGATTCCTTCACCATGAGAGAGAAAACACTATGAAAAGACTGATAAGGTGGAAATGCCAACAAAGTAGACATCAATCAGCTAAAAGAAAGGTTTAATTGTCACTGCAATGCTCTGACTCATGCTAAGATTGATCATACTCTTTAATAACATTTCTGCTTCAACAAAATGACTCCTTTCCCACAAAATATTCAAGACAATCTCATAAAAACTCAAAATGCTACTCGTTTTAGATCATAGGATTGAGAGCTGGAAGGGATCTCAGAGAAATCATCTAATCCAACTCCCTCATTTTACAGATAAGGATTTCTGAGGTCAAGAGAGTTTAAAAGAACTGCCCAGGTTCAGTCCACAAGAGCCAGTGTTTGAACTTAAGTGCTCTGGGTTCAAAAATGGAGTGCTTTTTCTACTATGCCAAACTTCCTCTTATCAGGCAGGCTATAACGAAGTGCAAATCATTGAGCTAATAACCCAAAACTTATGAGTGAAGTTAAACAGTTACCATTTCCTTTGAATAAAACTGTACTTATAAGAGCCATCATAATGGAGTTACAAAAATAAAAGATTTTTTTCTTAAAATCACACAATTATTCTGTTTATACAAGATACAGCAGGTTTCATGTTTGGTGAAGAATAAAATAATGTAAAATAAATTTAAGCTATCATGTCTCTAAAAATAATAGAACCAAAATATTGAGTTATGTTTTATATACTGATTGGAAAGAAAGGACTGAAAGTAAGAGTTTTAAATGTATGCATTGCACTTGAATTTCAATCCCATTTTTAAGTGAATGGGAAGAATAGCTCTCTCCTGCCTGCCACCCACCAGCAAAGTCATACTACAATATAATGCAAAAAATGAGATCTACACCCACTCAATCTAAAAATATAAATTCTTTTCTTATTTTGCATCTTTATTCTTGTCTTCCTTTTGTTACTTGTATAGAACACAGACCTTTAAAATAGGCATTCACATAGTATGGTTATTTCAAAATCATAAAAGTCAAATGAAAGGTAAATCAATTTTAATGTGTTTCAGCTGCTGTTAAATACATTTTGCAAGCCAAATATAATTGTCTCTTGATGAATTACTTCAAAAGTCTGCAAAATGCCAGAAATAATCACATCCATGTTTACAAATATCCCTTTAAATTTGAGAGAAAGCAAACTTTTTTTTTCCTAGTCTTAATTCTGCCTGTGTTACAAACTTATGACTACTGGTAGCCTTACATGGAAAACACATGAAATTCAATGCAGTAACAAAATATGAAATAAAGATGAATTTGAGGTAGAAGTTTAATAATGTAGCCCATAACTTCTCTGTAGGATTTATCATTCCCAGTTACCATCACTTCTTTCTAGTTTATTTGTATATGACAGCCTCAAGTTACCTAATATTATCTATACAAAATCATATACAAAAAAAGTGACCAGGCAAGCTTTTGACATTAGAAGAAAATGCAGTTAGTTTTACCAACATTAATAGTAGCCATAAGGAGGTCATTGATTATGACCATATTGTTCATACTGATGATGGTAGTTCTTGTCTGTGCTGCTGATAGTTATTACCCCAACATCTTCCATGCCTCTGATTACATCTGTTGTTGCTTGGCCAACTCCACCTGCCATCCCTTCTTCAAAAGTTGTCTGTTACCTCATAACCACTTCCCTCTGTTTCTTTCATTACCACTAGATCTATTATTCCACTTTTCAATAATCTGAGGGGAATTTGTAGAGCATTTCAGGTATTCTTGATACTCTATCATCTTCTGTGAATCAATTGGCAAACATCTCTTCAAAATTTGGAAAAGCATCAAAAGTGTCAGTCATTCTGAAAGTCTCAGTGGCTTAGGGATGACTTTTTTGGTGAAAACTCCACCTTGGTTCTCAGGCTGCCAACCAGCCCCCTGAACTTTCAACCAGTGACATTATTTCCTTGATTTCTTACTCAGAAAAAATATCTACAAATTGGGTTTTCCATTTTCTAGGTTTATAATCCTAGTCAGCTCATCTGATTGTGCTCTCCCTCATGCCTTTTTTTTTATAGCCACCCATTGCAGCCTTGAATATGAGAATCTGAATGTGACATACCAGCCTGATGTACTGGTTTGGACACTAGACTTGCAATCAAGAAGACCTGGGTTCAAATCCTATCTCAGTTACTTTCTAGCGCAGGCATATCATTTAATGTTATTGGACCTAAATTTCCTTATCTATAGAATTTAGAAGTTAGGTTCAATGGTCTCTAGGGTCTTTTCAAGTTCTAAATCTATGACTCTATGAAAAATTGATGAACCCATATCATTTTCTCATCCATGATTACTCAAAATTGGATCCTATTACTCGTTGATATCCTTGCCTTTCTAATCTTCTCATTTGTCTAAAACCATTCTTTTTCTTTTCATCTTTGCCCAATATAATTCACACATCTGGGTCTCAGCTGGTACTTCTGTTGCATAGTCTGGCTATCAAACAATTCTACTTTAGTACAAACATTAGCATATATGAAACTCATATTTGCATTACAATTACTTCTCTCCACCATATTGGGTTACTCTAAAATTCATATATATTTTGGACAGAGACATTTTCCAAATAAGAGACAATCCCTGACGAGTAATTAAGATCATTAATAGCCAAGTAATCTGTCTTTTTCTATATTACTCCAGATCATGTTGTTGGGTCATTTTTTCTCCTACTAAGCTCCTTGGCTTTGATTTTAAAATTGCGGCAACATGCAATTACAAAGGATGGAGGGTAGACTCACACACACACACACACACACACACACACAGAGACAGAGAGAGATAGAGATAGAAAGATGCTATGGTTAGGCATAGACTTTGTTCCATGTAGGAAATGTCCATTTCCTATAGACCTATGTTACCTCAGGGAGAAACTGATGCCAGGTAGAGATCCAGAAGGAGGGATGAGACTGTCACCATACAGGGAAAAAAATGTTAGAAAAGAAAGAGCAGTCTCCAAATATAGACATGACAGGAAAAAAAGGATCAGGAGACTTACTGTAGTGGAGCAACCTGGATCTAACCTGTCATCATGTATTATGGACAGTGTAAAACAAAAGGCAAGATGGTACCGACCAGAGGAGGGCACTGCAGAGCTCCATAACAATCCTGAATTCTTTCGCCCTGCAGGGGCACAACTCAAATAGCACCAGATGTCTGTGACTTAGAAGTCTCTGAAGAGGGCATAGAGTATGTTTGACTCTAACAACCTGAGGTTACCTTCCCTTGCAGGAATAATTTTATCACTACACCCAAGGTAGTAGTTTGGTTGTTTATTGCTCTATGTTCTTGAGGAACACCAAAATGATCTCACTATGTTGGGGTCAAGATACAGTGTGCCTGACTATGATAGATCAGAAAAATATGTGCTCAGAATGCTCTACCACAGGTCGGGCACAAATAGTAGTCCATGTGAACATTTGGAGTGGAGATGTCTCTAAATTTGTGTATCTCATGTTTCTTTTGAGCTACTGCAATTCTGCTTTGCTCATAGAACACAGTACTTTCTTTGATGTGGGAATGCCATGATGAGTGGTCCTGTGTCAATATCTTCCATGTTTCATAAATAATTCTAAAGTTCTTTCTTTTCAGTTTTTAAAATTATTTTTATTTTTTAATTAGTTTATTTATTTTTAGTTTTCAGAATTCACTTTCACAAGATTTTGAGTTCCAAATATTCTCCCCATCTCTCCCTTCCCTCACCCCAAGATGGCATGCATTCCAAATACCCGTTCCCATAATCTAACCTCCTTTCTATCACCCTCCCCCTTCTTTTATCCCTTTTCCCCTTCTATTTTCCTGTAAGGCAAGATAGATTTCTATACCCCTTTGCTTGTATATCTTATTTCCCAGTTGCATGAAAAACAATTTTTAACATTCATTTTTTAAAACTTTGAGTTCCAAATTCTCTCCCTTCCTCCCTCGCCACCCAACCTTATTGAGAAGGCAACAATTTGATAAGGGGTTGTACATGTGTAGTCATGCCAAACACTTCCATAATATTCATGTGGTTAAATACTAACTTTATTTCCCTCCACCCTATCCCATTCTTCCCCATTCATTCTATACTCTCCTTTGACTCTTTCCCTCCTCAAAAATGTTTGTTTCTGATTACCCCTTCCCCAAATCTGCTCTCCCTTCTATCATCCCCCCCCCATCCCTTTCTCACTTACTTTCTTGTAGGGTAAGATAGATTTCCATACCAAATTGAGTGTGTGTTATTCCCTCCTTAAGCCAAATCCAATGACAGTAAGTTTTACAAATTCCCTCTTACCTGCCCCCCCTCCCCTCCACTGTAAAAGCTTTTTCTTACCTCTTTATGTGAAATAATTTGCCCCATTCACTTTCTCCCTCTCTCAGTATAGTCTTCTCACTCCTTAATTTTATTTTTTAGATATCAGCCCGTCATATTCAACTCACTTCCCTTTGTGTGTGTGTATGTGTGAGTGTGTGTGTGTATGTGTGTGACTGTGTGTTTTCCCTCCAACTACCCTAATACTGAAAAAGGACTTATGAGTTATAAATATCATCTTGCCATGTATGAATGTAAAGAGTTCAACTTTAATGAGTTCCTTATGATTTCTCTTTCCTATTTACCTTTTCATGTTTCTCTTGAGTCTTGTATTTGAAAGCCAAATTTTCTATTCAGCTCTGGTCTTTTCATCAAGAATGCTTGAGGGGAAGCTAGGTGGTGCAGTGGATAGAGCTCTGGCTTAAGAGTCAGGAGGACCTGAGTTCAAATCTGGTCTCAGACACATGACACTTACAAGCTGTGTGACCCTGGGCAAGTCACTTAACCCTCATGCCTCACCAAAAAAAAAAAGAAAGAAAGAAAGGATGCTTGAAAGTCTTCTTTTCATTGAATGTCTAGTTTTTCACCTGAATGATTATACTCAGTTTTGTTGGATAGGTGATTCTTGTTTTAATCCTAGCTCTTTTGACCTCCAGAATATCATAGTCCAAGTTCTCTGATCTCTTAAGGTAGGAGCTGACAAATCTTGCATTCTCCTGATTGTGTTCCAACAATATTTGAATTGTTTCTTTCTGGCTGCTTGCAATATTTTCTACTTGACCTGAGAACTCTGGAATTTGGCTATAATATTCCTAGAAGTTGTCCTTTGAGGATCTCTTTCAGGAGGTGATAGGTGGATTCTTTCCATTTCTATTTTACCCTCTGGTTCTAGAATATCAGGACAGTTTTCCTCAATAATTTTTTTTTAGGCAATTGGGGTTAAATGACTTGCCCAGGGTCACACAGCTAGTGCATGTCAAGTGTTTGGTCTGAGACTGGATTTGAACTCAGGTCCCCCTGACTTCAGGGCCGGTGCTCTATCCATTGCGCCACCTAGCTGCCCCAATATTTCTTTTTTTAAATTAATTTATTTTGATTTATCAACAATCACTTCCATAAGCTTTTGGTTTAAATTTTTCTCCTCCTCCCTCCTCACCTCTGTCCCCAAGATGGCACACAATCTGATATAGGCTATACATATACATTCTTATTAAACATATTTTCACATTAGTCAGGTTGTAAGGAAGAATTAGAACCAATAGGAGGAACCATCAGAAAGAGGAAACAAAACACAACAGAAGAAAAAAATAGCAAAAAGTATGCTTCAATCTGCATTCAAACTCCATAGTTCTTTCTTTGGATGTGTATAGTATTTTCCATCATGATACCTTTGGAGATGTCTTAGATCCTTGCATTGCTGAGAAGGGTTAAGTCTATCAATATTAGTCATCACACAACATGGCTGTTACTGTGTACAACATTCTCTTGCTTCTGCTCACTTCACTCAGCATCAGTCCACACAAATCTTTTCAGGTTTTTCTGAAGTCTGTCTGCTCATCATTTCTTATAGCACAATAGTGTTCCATTATATTCATACACTACAACTGTTCAGCCATTCTTCAATTGATAGGCATCCTCTCAATTTTCAATTCTTTGCCACCACAAAAAGAGCTACTATAAATATTTTTGTACATGTGGGTCCTTTTCCCATTTGTATGATCTCTTTGGGAAACAGCTCTAGAAGTGCTAGTGCTGGGTCAAAGGGTATGCACCTTTTTATAGTCTTTTGGGCATAATTCAAAATTGCTCTCCAAAATGGTTGGATCATTTTATAACTCCACCAACAATACATTAGTGTTTCAATTTTCCTGCATTTTCTCCAACATTTATCATTTTGCTGTTTTGTCATGTTGGCCAATCTGATAGTTGTCATGTGGTACCCCAGAGCTGTTTTGATTTGCATTTCTCTAATCAATAGTGATTTAGAACATTTTTTGTATGACTATAAATAGCTTCAATTTCTTTATCTGAACACTGCCTGTTCATATCCTTTAGCCATTTATCAATTCTAACCCTCTCTCATTTAAAAGATCAAGAAAAAGTGAGGGCAAGAAAAGTCAAATTAATTTTCTGCTTGACCTGGGAACTGTAAAATTTGTCTATAATATTCCTAGGAGTTTTCCTTTGGGGATCTCTTTCAGGAGGTGAGTCTTTCAGTTTCTATTTTACACTCTGGTTCAAGAATATCAATGCAGTTTTCCTTGATAATTTCTTGAAAGATGATGTCTAGGCTCTTTTTTTGATCATGACTCTCAGGAAGTCCAATAATTTTTAAATTATCTCTCTTGGATATATTTTCCAGGTCATTTGTTTCTCCAATGAGATACTTCACATCATTTTCTATTTTTTCATTCTTTGTGATTTTTTTAAATGATTTCTTGATTTCTTATAGTCACTAGCTTCCATTTGCTCCATTCTAATTTTTAAGAAATTATTTTCTTCAGTGAGCTTTTGGACATCTTTTTTCCATTTGACCAATTTTGCTTTTGAAGGCATTCTTCTCCTCATTGGCTCTTTGGACCTCTTTTGTCATTTGGACTAGTCTATTTTTAAGGTGTTATTTTCTTCAGTATTTTGGGGTCTCTTTTAGCAAACTGTTGACTTCTTTTTCATAATTTTCCTGCATCGCTCTCATTTCTCTTCCCAATTTTTCCTCTACTTCTCTTATTTGCTTTTCAAAATCCTTTTTGAGCTCATCCATGGCCTAAGACCAATTAATATTTTTCTTGGAGGCTTTGGATGTAGGAGTTTTGACTTTGTTGTCTTCTTCTGGTTATATGTTTTGATCCTCTTTGTCACCCAAGTAAGATTTTATAGTCTGAGTTTTTTCCACAGTTTGCTCATGTTTCCAGCCAATTACTTGACTTTTAAACTCTTTGTTAAGGTAGGGCTCTGCTGCTAGTGTGGAAAGTGTACTGTCTTAAGCTTCAGGGGTTTTGTGCACTTGTTTTGAGAGATACTTCAAGGGACCTGTAAATTTTCAGTTCTTCCATGATGGTATGCTCAAAGGAGAGTTGTTCACTCCTTTCCTGGTTTGTGCTTTGGTCTATGAGTGACCACAAGCACTCTTTTCTGCCTTGGAGAGGAGAATTCCCTCTCCACAACCATCACAAGCTCTGCCATGCCAGCAATCCTCCTCACCCCAGGACTGCCACCCAGATCCAAGCTCAGGAAAAGTAAGAGAATCCTGCCTCAGCACCAGCAAAGATATCCCTGCAATTCCCCTCTGATCAGCCTCTTGATCCCCCCACCATCTGTGGGCCAATAGCTTTGGAAGCAGCTGCTGCTGCCCTGCCCCAGGGTTGTGCTAGGGCTGGGGCTAGAACACGGTCCTCCCTCACCCAGGTCTGACAGACCTCTCCTACTAACCTTTTAAGTTGTCTTTGGCATTTGTGGGTTGAGAAGTCTAGAAACTGGCACAGCTGCCCATGATTCAGTCTCCTGAGGCCTGTTCCAGGTTCACTGGGGCCCCATCTTTGCCAGCATAGCCCATGCTTAACTGCACACAACAGACCTTTCCCATCAACCATCCAGGTTGTCTCCATCTTTTCATTCCATCTTTTTGTGGGTTCTACTGGTCTAGATTTTTTTTGGAATCATTTTTACAGGTATTTGGAGGGCCTTCGGAGCAAGCTCAAGCAAGTTACTGCTTTTACTCCACCATCTTGGCTCTGCCCCCTACAAGTTCTTTAGAGAGATATTGAGAGTGTTCTTGTATGGCTTCTTCTAACCTCCACGTTAGCACTTGTGTGAGTTCCGTACAAAACAGTCTTTCAGGCAAACATATGTTAGCATTTGAACAATGTGGCCAGCCCATATGATTTGCACTCTGTAGTAGAGTTTTAATGCTTGGCAGTTCAGCTCAAGAAAGGACCTCAGTGTCTAGTACCTCCTCTTGTCAGGTGAATCTTCCTAAGACAATTGAAATAGAAGCAATTCAGCTTCTTGGCATAGGGCTGGTATACTGTCTAGGTTTTATAGGCATACAATAATCAACACAACACCTCTATAGAATTTCATTATGGTAGGCAGCCTAATACCTCATCTCTCCCACACTCTCTTTCAGAGTCTTCTAAACACTAAGCTAGCTCTGGCAATACATGTGTCAACTTTATCATCTATATGTACATCCCTGGAAATTATACTGCACCAGGGAATGCTATTATTATTATACTAAATGTCATTATTATTCTAAAATATCATAGAGTTCTCAGGGAAGATAGAGGCCTGCCAGAAAGTGTAAGGAAGCTTTTTAGTGAGTCAAAAGAAATCTGTACTATGTTCAATGTTTTGTTAACCTGACTGCTTTCAGGGAAGCTATGGGCCCATAGAGTTATTTTGATATTCCCAAGGAAAACTCTGGGTGGGAACAGAAGACAGGAACTTACATTCCAGAAGAGAATGAGTGGGTTTGAAATAATTGAAAAAGATAGTTATTGAGAAGCCTTCAAGATTAAACTGAGTTCATGTGAACCAGAATTTAAGTTTTTATGGCATGATTTGAATCATCATCATTGTCATCATCATCATCATCATCATCATCATCAATATCATAAGTTACATTTATATAGCCCTTTAAGTTTATAGCCCTAGATGTTATCTCCTGTGATCTTCACAATAGCCATATGATCTAGGTGCTACAACACAGATACCATTGATTCCATTTTGCAGATGAGGAACCTAAACCTCAGGAAAATTAAATGATTTTCTCATAGTAATACAGCTAATATGTGTATAGGATTGAATCTAAACCAAGGTTTCTCTTGGTTCTAAGTTGTCTGTTCTTTCTACCAATCTCTATATCCTTTATAATGCTGGGAATATAGTAGGTACTTAATAAATATTATTCAACTAAATTTACATCCATTGAAAATATTTTAAGAACCCAAACACTGATGTAGTGTATAAGTAAGTTTGGGGTAAATCCTTATCTTAGAATTTGGGCACCTGTAGAAAATTAAGTTGAGGTTGGGGTGGAGTAGGGTGTATGGAGGGCTGTAGAATCTCTATTTGGTTGAGATAGAGCAGAAATAGAGATTGTGGATACTGGGAAGGTTGAGGACCTTTTTTGAGACAAGGGTTCTCAAAAGAAATAGGAGTTATAGAGAGGAAAAGATTGTTAGACAAGTACTAAACTTGTTTGAAAGTTGACAATGTGACTGGAGATGATAGTAACAAGGATCTAGACCAAATGGAGTGAATAGTAAAGGAGTAGAAGTATTTTATTTAAGGAAAATCTGAAAGTGGTGTTGGAGAGCTCTTCCTCCAGGGCTATGTGTGATGAGGCATGGGAGGAGAAACCAGTCTTGGGGATAGTGCCAAGAGATGTGATGTCTTCAGGACAAAAAGATGAGAGGAATATGGCAGAACAAGATCTGGGAATAAGAGAAATTTAATAATATTAGAGGCCACAAAGAAGAGAGAGATCAGAGGAGGATAAGGACTAGGGAAAAGCAGGGATGAGCTTACAATATGAATGGATATGGATATTGGTTTCCACTAATTCCTTTTTGATTGAGGATGTTTACACTTTGGGGCTAGTGATAGTATGCAACAGCCTGTGTGTACTCCTTTCAAAATTGAACTCCATCTCAAAGTGAGCCCAATCCAGCTGATCCTAGGTTGATCAGAAGACAATGGAAAGAATAGTGGATTTGAGATAAGAGAACCTGGATTAAAATTCTACCTTAGTCACTTACTATCTGAGTGACTGTGGGCAAGTGACTTAACCTCTTCTCTGGGCTTGTTTCCTCATCTGTAAAATGAGGGCTTAAACTAGATGGCCTCTCAGGTCCCTTCCAGTTCTAAAACTCAAGATCTGTAATCCTCATTCCTGTGCAGGACTCACCCTGGATAGCAGCCCCAGGGGTAATTGAAGACAAAGTTATCTCACTTTCCCTCAGGGGGTAGAATCTAATCTTTCCAGCTATTGGCACCTGAGGAGGAAATCCTGGGCACTGTAATTGGAGAGAGATTCCAGGGGCACTTCCCTCCTCACCATTAAGCTGTGGAAATGCCACCTAAAGTAACTGTGAAAGAATGAAGTCATAGATTTGGAAACTATATGTCAACTTACTGTACATTGAAACTCTATCTGGCTAGGTCAAGGAGTTAGCAAATACCACCCATCTCCCTTCTTCTCTTATATTTATCATGAACTGACTCTTTGGTCTGGGCCCATCCATTCCATTTTCAGAGACAGCTTCCCCTACTCTCAATATCTACCCCCAGGCACCCTACAGGCCAGCCTGGCTTTTAAATATCTTAGTCCTGAGACAATCATTGTTAGTAAAGCAGCTGTCTTGGCCCATTAACAGCATACAACATTTGTACCAAGTCTCAGGGAAGACATGCTCATTAACATAGGAAGAAGACTGTTCTAGCACTCATCCCAGTAGAGTCTCATAGGTCAAGTAATTAAGTAAGCTGTAAGTCCAGTCAATCACCACCCATTATTTCTGCTTCTAATTAGTCTTGAGTAGCCCATCTATAGCATACCCTTTTTTACCCCCTCATGAATTCAGCAACAATAAACATATCACCAGACTCCTAGCAGCCACAGAAACTGAAATCAAAAGATTCTTCAAACAACACGTGTTGGACACACAAAGAAATTGCTTGAGCTATCTGAGTTGCTATTGAAAAAGAAACAGATGGAGGTTCAGGCCATACTCTGCCAATAGTAGCTTTTTGTTTGAGTCTTTAAAAATTCTTCCCATCTTAGATTATACTTAAAGGACATTTGTTTGCTTTGGCTAATGCTGTCCGCTCTATGAGGGTGACTGTTGCTGAATTCAAAAACAGCATTTCACGCAGTGGATAGAACACAGGCCCTGAAGTCAGGAGAACCTGAGTTCAAATCCGACCTCGGACCAAACACTTGACCCTTACTAGCTGTGTGACCTTGGGCAAGTCACTTAACTCCGATTGCCTCACAAAAACAAACAAACAAACAAACAAACAAACAAAAACAGCATTTCAGATATTTTCCTTCTCCTGAATATGGAAATATATGTGTGTATAGATGTATGCATATGTATGTGTGTATATATATGTATATATATATAAAGAAATTTGCATTTTACTCTATCTTTATGTCAATAGAGATATAGACATACAGATGATAGATGTAGATAATAGATGTAGACATAAACATACATATATACATACATTTACATATACATAGCTCAGGTGCCAGCTAAAATTCTCTGTTGTATGAGAAGTCATTCTTGATTTCCTAACTCCCTAAATGCTAGTACTATCCTTCTTTTTGCCATCTCCAATTTGTCTTTAATATATCCTGTTTGTACCTAGCTGTTTTCATGTTGTCTCTACAATTAGACTGTGAACTCAAGAGTTGAGATTGTCTTTTCCTTTCTTTTTTCAGAATGCTTGGCACTTAACTGGAACTTAATGAAATTTGCTAAGTCACTCACTCACAGCCTCAGTTCTCTCATTTGTTAAAAAGGTATAAAAATAACTTAGAAAGTTACTGTAGGCCTCACATGACATATATATGTGTGTATACATATATATCTATGTATACATAGATATATATGAGGCAGCTAGGTGACACAGTGGATAGAGTGCTGGATCTAGAGTCAGGAAGACCTGAATTCAAATATGGCCTCAAACACTTACTGGCTGTGTGACTTGGGTAAGTCATTTAACCTTTTTTTACCTCAATTACTTCATCTGTAAAAGGGAGACAAGGAGCAAGCAACAAGTTCTATAAACATAGCTATATGTCTCTGAGCTAAAGAATAGAGTGGGATTCAGTTCTAACTTTTAGTCCTACACATAAGCCTGCTATGGAATAAACCAGGACAGGAGACCAAAACTAAAGCAGATACACCAATTCAGTCATTCTGAACCTTCAAAACTTTGAAGTGGTCTAACTGTGACTGAGTTTTTCAGTAATCTATGGAAACTCAACCATACACAAGCCAACAGACCCAAACCTGAATCAAGAACTTAATGAGTGGGAACCAGGAGGTCAGTGAACAGACCTCTTCCATTCTGGAAGTACCAAAATCTTGCAGGCCCCCAGATTGATCTGTGAAAGCAGCAGAAGCACATAAAAGGCAAAGGTCAAAGATAAAGTCCAAAGTAAAGAAGCAGACTGGAAAAAATGCATAAACAACAACAACAACAACAAAAACTGACCATAAAAATCAATTATGGTGACAATTATGGCTCAAGACAAAAACACAGATGGTCATGACTTGAAACAAAAATCTACAAGTAAATGCTCAAAAATAAATGTATATTAGACACTAGTCAAATAAGAATTGCTAAAAGAGTTTTAAAAAAGAGAGATATAAAAAGAGCAAAAAAATTTAAAGCCAAATGAATGGTAGAGGGTAAATTAGGAAAAGAAATGAAAACAATTATGAAAAGAGAATTAAAGCTTGGTAAAAGAGGTAAAAAAAAAATACCTGAAGAAAATAAATCCTTAAAAATTGGAGTTGGTCAAATGGTAAAAGAGGTAGAAAATTTCACTGAAGACAATAACTTCTTAAAATTAGAATTGGCCAAGTAGAAGCAAATAACTATATGAGACATAAATAAACAATAAAGTCAAATGACTGAGAAAATAGAATCAAATGTGAAAATTTTCCAAGAAAAAATGACCTAGAATATAGATTGAGAGAAAATCAAAGAATCATTGAACTGTTTAAAAAAGTCATGAGTGGAAAAAAAAAGAACCTAGATATTATCTTTCAAGAAAATATAAAGGAAAACTGTCCAGATATCTAAGGCCAAAGTAGAAATTGAATGATTCCACTGGTTCAAGTTTCCTGAAGGAAATGAAAACTCCCAGAAATATTATAACCTAAATCTAAAACTCTTAGGTCAAGAAGAAAATTTCACAAGCAACCAAAAAGAAAGAATGCAAACACTGTGGAACTACAGTCAAGATCATACAGGATTTGGCAACTACCACAAGTGAGAAATAAAGGACTTAAAATAAGATAAGAGTAATGTACCCAGAAAAACTGAATATAATCCTATGAAGGAGTATTTAATGAAGTAGAGGACTTTCAAGTATTCTTGATTAAAAAAAAAAGCTAGAGTTGAGTAGAAAATTTGACATTCAAACACAAGACTCAAGAAATGTAAAATTGTAAATAGAAGTGATAAATTTTAAGGGATTAAACAAGATTATATTGTTTACATTCTTATATACAAAGTTAGTACATGAAACTCCACAGAACTTTATCATTGCTAGGGCTATTAGATGGAATCTAATTAGACAGATGACATGTATGTAAATCTATTATATTTGGATGATACCAAAAGAATAATGGAAGGATGAGAAAAAGGGATGCACAGGGAGAGGGAGGAAGGTAGAGCAAGAATGAGAAAAAATATCTCAGATAAATGAGGCATGCAAGGCAAAAATTATACAACGGAGGGGAGAATTGGAGGCAGTGGGCAACACTTGAACCTCACTTTCATCTGAACTGATTCAAGGAGGGAAGAATATATATGAACACACACAGTTAGTACACAAATTCATCTTTTCCAATAGGGTAAGAGGTTAAAAGAAAGGGAGAAGGGTTAAGAGGGAGAGTAGATTAAGGGAGATAGTAGTCAGAAACAAAACAGACTCATAAGGGGGGAGATAAGGTAAAAAAGAGAAAGATAAGTATAAGAAAATAGAATACAGGGGAAATGCATCTTAGCAATCATAACTGTGAATGTGAAAGAGTCAAACTCACTCATAAATTGAAGAAGGTACAAGAATGGATTAGAAACCGGAATCCAACAATTTTTGTAGTTTATAAGAAATGTGCTTGAAAGTGTAAGACAAACAAAGATTAAAATAAGAGACAGAAAGAGAATCCATTACATTTTGGGTGAAGTTAAAAAAAAAAGATGGGTAGTAATCACAATCTTAAACAAAGCAAAAGCAAAAATAAACCTAATTAAAAGAGATGATCAGGGAAACTACATTTTGCCAAAAAGTACCATAGACAATGATTTAATACCAATATCAATATATCATTAGTTAATGTATGGGTTATATAATTAATATCAATACTGAATATGCACCAAATGGCATTCAGATTTTTAGAAAAAAATTAAATGAGTTACAATAGAAAATGGTAAAATTATAAGAATGGGGGAATTTAATCTGTCCCTCTCAGACCTAGACAAGTTTAAGCATAAAATAAACAAGAAAGAAATTAAAAGAATGAATAGAATTTTAGGTGTTAGATAAGATAGACCTCTGGGAAATATTGAATGGGAATAAAAAGGAGCTACCAATTTCTCATTTGTGCATGGCACTTTCAAAAAGTTAATTATGTGTTAAGGAACAAAACCCTCACAAATGCAGAAAAACAGAAATAGTAAGTGCATCTTTTCCAGATGATAATGCAATAAAAATTACATTCAATAAAAAGACTTAAAGAATAGATTAATAATTCATCAGAAACTAAATAACAATCCTCAAGAATGAATAAGTCAAAGAACAAATCACAGAAACAATCAATAATTTTATTAAAGATAATGATAACCATAAGACAACTTACCAAAATTTGTGAGATACAGCCAATGCAGTACTGAGGGGAAATTTTATATCTCTAAGCATATCAATAAAAGAGAAAAAGAGCAAATCAGTGAATTAAGCATCAAAATACAAAAACTATAAAACCAACAAATTTTAAAACCCAATTAAACACTAAAATAGAAATTCTAAAAAAGCAAAAGATTCATTTTTTTAAATTGAACTAATAAATGAAACTAAAAGCTGACTTAAAAACACAATTAAATAGATAAACCACTAGCTAATTTAATTTTTAAAAATGAACAATAAAACCAAATTACCAGTATAAAAATGAAAATGGTAAATTCACAACAAATGAAGATGAAATAAAAACAATTATTCAGAATTATTTTGCCCAATTATATGTCAATAAAACTGACAATCTAGGTGAATTGGATGAATAGCTACAAAATATAAATTGCCTTAATTAAAAGAACAGGTAATAGAATATTTATATAACTGTTATTAGAAAAAGAAATTGAACATGCCATAAATGAGCTCCCTAAGAAAAAACTCAGGGACAAATGTCCAACATTTAAAGAACAATAAATTCCAATGCCACATAAAGTGTATGAAAAATAGATAAAGAAGGAATCCTACCAATTCTTTTTTTTAATGTTATGTCATTTTTATTAAAAAGCTCCAAGGTAGTTTTTGTCCCCAATCTGAAGAAGAATAAGACAGCTGCAATCACTGTGGGCAAGATGTTTATCCACAGTGTGTCTAGAAAACCAAATAGGGAATATTCTAGACATGACTTTGGTCATGAGGGAGTAATGGAGAATTCTGTGGACTCACTTTACATAGGATAACAGCTTATTTATAGAAATGCATCAAGGTTTTATCATGTTTCCAAACAAATTAAATCAGTCCTTTGTACTGTGATTAACTTTCCTAGGGACAAGAAATAGAAACCTGTGATCTCATTGTTATTGAGAACTACCAGGTGAGGAAACTCCCACTACCAGAGCTGGCCTCCACTTTTCTCCGCATTTTGTATTCTTCTGGAGTTTGCCCAAGGTCACAGGGCAACTATTGTTGCTTGATCCCAAGTATTCCTGGCTTTCAGGCCACTGTTCTGTGCTGCCCAGAGAACTAGAGAGTAATTGTGTCTTTGACTACATGAGAGTCTTTGACTTCACTGTTATCTTGAACCTGGATGTTGGATTTTGCTTCCTCCTTACTTGTGGATTTCTTGTTCTTCAACAAGTGTTTAAGTGTTACTATATGCCAGGCACTGTCCTAAGAACTGGAGATACAATGACAGGTTAATGGAAGAGACAATCTGTAAACAACTATATGCAAACCAAATATGAATTGGATAATTTGGATAAATTGGATAAAGCGAAGAATAAATTGGAGAGAATATAGGGGGGGAGAGATTGGTACTAACGGGATCTGGGAAAAGCTTTTTGCAAAAGGTGGATTTTAGGCTGAGACTTGAAGGAAACCAGGAAAACCAATAGGCAGAGATGAAAACGGAAAGTTCCAAGCATGGGAGACAGTCAGTGGAAATGCAAACCTCTGTGCCCCAGGTACGCCCTTCTGCCAAAGGATGCTGGGAACCCTCACCTACTGGAGGTCAAAAGGCTGCCCTGAGAATTATATGTCTTCAAGTATTACTTTATGAACTATAACCACAAAGTATGCAATTTCTGGCTGTAAGATTTGCCCTAGTCACTTTTGTTATTTTGACTCATGTCAGCCTGGAGTCATTAGATCTGGTTTTGAATCCCAGTTTTACTATTTACCATCTGAGGTCACTTCCAGCTTTGATATTGCCCTGTATTCCACTGAAAAAACAAACAAACAAACAAAACTGAGGTCATTTTATGAAAGTTCAATCTTCTTCTCTCCTCATCCAACATAGCTCAAATATCCTCCTTCATGCACAAATCCTGGGCAAGTCACTTAACCCTGTTTGCCCTGGTTTCCTCATCTGTAAAATAAGCTAGAAAAGAAAATGGTGAACCAATCTAGTATCTCTGCCCAGAAAACCTCAACTGGGGTCATGACCAAGATCTTTTTCATAAAGAAAAATCCCTTTCCATGCATCTTTGATTCCATCTCTTCTCTTACTCTCTGGCAGATTCTTCCCTCTATCATCCCCACTCTTTTAATCCCCAAACTCTCCTTCTCTACTCACTCCTTCCTTCACTTTTGCCTACAAACACTTACATCTCTGCATTCTTAAAATATCCTCACTCAACCCTACTGATGCGGTTTAGGGGTTTCAGGGTGCTGGGACCCCAAAATCACAATATGCGGGTCCTGCCTGAAAGAATTTGACCCAAGCCTTCTTTCAGCCAGAGACAAGGTTTATTAGAACATCCACCATATTGGACAGACTCTTAAGGAGTCTGAACATTAGTAAGCTATTGTCTAAATTTTAAGAATCAGAACAGTGGCTAGGTTATAAGAATCCCAGCAGTGGCTAGATTATAAGAATCCCAGCCCCAAATTCTTTCTATAATGATCTTCTATAATGGCCTTAATATCTAAATCAAGGAGAACCAAAACATTGTGGGAGGTTTTAGGCAAATTGCATTTGATATGGTTTTTAGAGAACCCAAGATAGTTAACTAAAAAAAATATATAGTTGAAACAACTAATAATTTCAGCAATGATGCAAGATATTAAAAAAACCCTACACAAATTATAATTTCTGTATTTTACCAACAAACCCAGAAGGAAAGGCAGAAAAAGATATCCAATTCAAAGCAACTACAGACAGTATAAAATATTAGGAGTCTACTTGCCCAGATACACAGATGAAAGTCTCATTTCACAAATATATAGGGAACTAAAGTCAAATTTATGAGAATAAGAAATGATCATTGATAATTGATAAATTATTCTCCCTATTTGATAAATAGTCAAAAGTTATGAGCAGTCAGTTTTCAGAGGAAGAAATCAAAATTAGCAACAGTCATATGAAAAAATGCTCTAAATCACTAATAATTAGCGAAACACAAATTAAAACAATACTGAGGTACTACATCACACCTAATCAGATTGGCTAAGATGAGAGGAAAGGAAAATGACTGGAGAGATTTGTGGGGAAATAGCTACACTAATGCACTATTGGTGAAGCTATGAGCTAGTCTCATCATTCTTGAATGGAATGGGATGTCACATTTCAAAAAGCTAAGGTGATCTTGGACAGCATTAAAGGATTGTCTTACTGAACACTGCTCTTAAAAAAAAAAAAACCTCATTTGGAGTACCATAATATGTTCTGAATGCCAGAGCTTAAGAAGGACAGTAATTAAGTGGAGAATATCTAGAGGAAGTCAACTATCTAGAGGGCCTTGAGTCTATATCAGGCCTGCACGACATATTGCCCACAGGCCGCTTGCAGCCCACCAAAGAATTTCAAGCAGCCTGCAAAAAACGTAGAGGACGTAAAAGAAAGCAAAGCTGTAATGAATGCCTTGTCTGTGCACCACTTAACCTGCCTTCCACTAGTCACTATCATGCCCATCATGTAACTTGGCAGGTCGGATGCCACCGCATACTTCCTCCTATTTGTCATGTGATCCAAAGCAACCAACCAACATCAATCTATCTCTAGTCTGAGAGGAGCAAGAGTTATATCTTTTCACTGTGTTTTTGGTCATTACTGGTGTTGAACAGAGACAAAGTTAGTGCAGTCACACGCCAACACAGCTGACGCCTTCTATGCAATGAGTGGCAACAACATGAAGACTTCTTCCCCTCCCTTGCTGCTCAGCTGTTCTCCAAGTTACATGAGTGTCTGGCCCTCTCTCCAAGGTCAGACATTTAGTTCATTATTTCTTTGTATGTGAGTAGTTGCCGTGGAGATTTTTTGGTTCTAATGTTAAAGTTTTGGAGGTGACTTTGTAAAATGAGTGATAAAGAATGGAAGATCGAATCAAAACATAGAGTGTTTAATCCAGAGTGGACAAATAGATACTTGTTTATTTACATGAGAGACAAAATACTGTGCCTTGTTTGCCAAGAAGTAATAGTTGTTTTGAAGGAACACAATCTTCATCACCATTTCAAATCAAAACATCCTGACTTAAGCAAATTGGACACCAATGAAAAACAAATTAAAGCATCCAAATTATTGAAAAATATCAGTGTGGAACAGTGGTTTTTCAAGAAAGTAAACTCAGAAAATGAGGCAGCTACTAAAGTTAGTTTTCAGATTTCTGAAGAAATTGCTTCTGCTGGGAAGTTTTTTACTGAAGGTGACTTCATAAAGAAGTGCTTTATGATTGCAGTTTCTGGATTATGTCCTGATTTAAGAAAAATGTTTTTGAGAAATACTTTAATCATTAATTATAGCTTTACTTGGAAAGTGAGCCACTAAAAACCTATTTGTGGCCTGAAGAAGTTTAACCTATTTTAATTTTGGCCCATACCTGCTGCCAAGTTCTGCAGGTCTGGTCTATATCAGTATAATGATTGGTGCAGTAACTATTCCATTTCTTTCTTTGTATCCCCAGCATCTAATCCAGTGCCTGATGTTTAGTAGATATTTAATAAATGTTTATTGATTAGTTGACTGATTGGCTATTTGGTCAGCCAGTCATAGCTAATGCCTCCACTGACATAGCTTCATGAGTTCAGAACTACTTCAAAGAGACATCATGGAGATACTGGGATGCCATTAGTAAACCCCTCTAATGATAATTTTGTACAAAGGGACCTGCCTCAGGCCACACCTAAACATTTACAGGTGTCCTCTTACAACTGCTTCCAATAGATTTGAGAGGGAAATCTCAGAAACCCAGGAATTTTTTGGAAGTAAAATGATTGCACTTAATAGTCCATGAAAATTTTCACCAACTGCAGGTGTACTCAATTAACATCTCATTAAAAAAACCTCTTGAACTTCAATGGAGCCCTCATCCCTGTACAGTGTAGATGAAGTGTATAATTGATAGCCACCACTGTGTTGGGTGAAGAGCTCTAATAACATGGGGCTCTCCTGAGAAAGGCAGCCCAGCTTCATCAATACAAAGAATGCCTGCCAAAAAGAAGTTCCATAGTGGAAATGAGTTTGGGGAAGATACCACAAAATAACAGCAATCAAAAGGCAGAAGGAGTCATAGCATTATGCAAAATGGACTCTTTGCTTATTCCTGGGAGATTTTCAGCATAGCTTTCAAAATGAAATTCCCATGTGCCTTTAAATTATATGATCTTTTCCTAAGGACTAAACAGACTCTGCATTTACTTAGAGCAGAAATTGTGAAGACTGAACAGCCTCAGCTCCCCTAATACGTCTTTATTGGTTGCAAGAAGGAGGGAAGGGTCTGTCCTCTCCTCCCCACTGAGACGACGTGAGCCAGGCTTAATTGTTTGGGCGATCTGCAAAGAGATGATTCACTGGGGAAGACTCACACTGGAAAATATTATTGACTCTTAAAGAAGTCCCTTAATGCCCATCATAAAAGCCTTCTGAGAGGATCTGTTGTAAACAAATAAGAAAAAATAAAAGGCACATTTTCCTTTATGGGAGAAGTCCCTCCACATAATTTCTTTCTTTTTTATGGGTGTGGGTGAGTAGCACAGAACAACTTGTATCTACAGATCTGGTTGGTGTTCAATGGTTTACACTCTGGAAAGTAATTTGTAACTATGCTAAGAAAGTTGCTCAAAATACCTATTAACCTAGAAATCTCACTGCTAAGCACATAGCCACAAGGAAGTCAAAGATGGAATGAAGGTTCATATACAACAAAACATTTGTATGTGGTAGCAAAAAACACTAGAAAACAATGATGTGCCCATCAATTGGGGAATGGCTAAACAAATGAACGTAGCTGTAATGAAATATTCATGAAATGGTATTTCTCAGTAAGAAATAAGGAAAATTAATTCAAAGAAGCATGGGGATACATATGAATTGATACAAAATGAAGTAAGAAGAGCCAGGAAAACAAGAAATACTTAGACTACAACAATGTATATGGAGGAATTTAATTTAAAAAATAAAAAATGGACGCTGTAAAATGATAATAGTAAAGCATATCTCTAAATAAAGAAATGAAAAAAGGCATTTCCCTCTTATCTTTACAGAGATAAGAAGCTATAGGTGTGGAATATTAAATCTACTATTAGATTCAATTGATTTTTTTGGTTAGTTTTGCTGAATTGTTTTTTTTTCTTTTTTTTTTTATCTTTGTGAAGGGGCAATATCATGTAGTGGCAAGATAGCTGGTTTCGAATCCAGGACAGCCTGTGTTCAAATATTGCCTCAACACTTGGCTGGATAACCTTGGCCAAATCATTTAACTTTTCAGTACTCTAGACAATTCTCTCAGACTCTAAGTTGCAGAAAAGGTGACAACCAGAATTGGTAAAGGAATTATCTTCATCTAGGATAGCCTTATACCAGTGAAATCAAAAGTCCATCCCTATCTCTATCCCTATCCCTAACCTACAAGGAGCATCCCACTGAGTAGGGAAGGAAAAGAAGGAGAAATAGATGTATTAGGAAACCAAAGGAGTGTAAAAATAGATATCAACAAAAAGTAAGATTGTAAAAATGTTGTCAGGTTCTGCCTGACCTTCACACTAAGATTATTCTATTTAAAATCATTATCTGGACCTACTACAAATGAAATCCCTGCTCTAATCTCCATGATCTACTCTCTGCACCACTCAGATTTCCTGCTTTAACACTCTACCTCACCTTACTTCCACTATACACACTGAATTTGTCATTTAACCAAGGTAAGCCTGATACAAAGGAGACAGAAATCTTAGAGACATTGCCTATTCCAATCATAGTAATGCCCACTTCCTAACCTAGACAGTTTCTTGGATTCTATCCAAGTAGCAGGGGGCCTGCTGTGATGAAGAATCACAGCTGTCAAAGACCCAGAGCATTTGTGTCAGAGGCCATTTGAGTAGTATGAAATGCCATAAGAGTCCAGAAGAGGGAAATGGAAGTTCTAGCTGTAGTAATCAGTGATGCCTTCATGAAAGAGGTGGCATTCAAACAAACCCTTGTACACATAGGATTTTGAGCAAGGAGTCAAAGTTTATTAGGGGATTTGAAAGGTCCAGAAATGAAAATATATATATGCCCACCATGACTCTAGAGATCTAATGGAGATCTGGTGCTTAGCACAGTACTTGGCACATAGTAGGCACTGAATAAATGTTTTTTGATTGATTAATGGTCGAAAAACAGAATTGTTGATTCATCTCTGTATATATCAGCACTGCCATGCAAATTAGTATCTATTTACATGTCCTGGACCTGAGACTGAGGCTACATTCCTGACAACAGAAAACAAGTAATGAAATAAATATACAAATTAAAGAATAAAATCTTCCATAAAACCTTTAGCCGAACCTTAACTAAGGCAGAGTGATTAGTGCCCCTCCCCTCTGCAAGGTACCAAAATTTACAGAGTATAGAAATTTACCATGTATTCTTTAGTTGAGTAGAATCCACTGTAGTTACTCCAACTCAACTTGAATTTATCTTCAAATAAAACATTGATTATTTGAGGACACTTTTGGTACTACTTGCTCCAGAATCATCTCAATGGCAAAGTTGCTAGTTACGAGTCTGAAAACAAGAAAAAGTCTTTTGTTTCTAAATTTCTACTACTTTGACTTTTCTTTCTTTATACATATATGTTAATGTGCATATGTACATATGTGCATGTACTTCACTCCCCATCCTTGTTGCTGTCACTCTACTGAAATAATCAATGTACATGGCTCAAAGTATTCTTTTCTGTCCTATTCTCTAAAATAATCCTTAGGCACAATATTGATATGAATTCCTCTAATAACTTAACATTTATGATGACACCTCCATTATGCTAACCAAACAATTCTCATGCTTCCTTAATACTCAATACTTGGAGATATACAAACGCATACAAACAAGAGAGTCTATGCCCTCAAGGAGCTTAATTTTCAATGAGAAAAGACAACACATAAAAAGGGGCTACAAAGGAAGTGTGTGGTGATGGAGGAAAGGGACTGGGGGCAGTACACCTATAATGACATGGTTTAGAGATGACCAAGAGGTAAGATGGTCTCTTTCCAGGAACAATAAGACAGAAGATCACCTATGGAACCCAGTGTTCCAGGGGCAGAACCCAAGGTTCCAGAAAGATGGCAATGAGGGGGATGAAGATGGTAGCTAAAGTTCAGATAGCTTGGTTTGGAATTGGCTTGAGAAGAAATGCATACATACATACATCCATACATACATGCATGTTTTAATAACTTAGAACTGCACTGAGACTCTCCGAATACCGTATCTGTCTGTCTATCTATCCACATATAAACATATATATATGTATATGTGTATATGTATGTGTACGTATGTGTATATGTGTGGTGTGATTGATGTATAAACATTTTTGGTTCTACCAATTGTATGTTGAATCACTTCATGTGGGTCTTCCCATACTTCTTTGTACACTTCATATTTGTCATGCAGCATCATAATACATCATTATGTTAATATGCCATAATTCATTCAGCTCTTCTCTAATCATTAAACATATATGTTATTTCTAATTCTCTAAAAAGGGCATCTGTGAGCATTTTTCTATGAATAAGTGCTCTTTATCTCTACCCCATGACCCAAAATATACTGTCAACCCTCCTTCACTCTCCTCACTTAAACTGAGAGCTGGTGTGCTCCAGAAAACACTACATCTCCCCAAACTCAGGAGATGGAACTATTCTATTTCTAGCCAGAGATGGAGTTGACATAATCCTTACCCCACCCCCACTGCTTTTGGTTTGTTTCTCTACTATAACTTCAAAGGAACCTTTCCATATGGTTTTAGCCTATCTTTCTACCTTTGTTTCACTCAATCATACTTCACATAGTCTATATTCTAGCCAAATTGTACTACTAGCTAGTCCTGGAATTTGACATTCTGTGTCTTACTTCCCTTCATTTGATATTCTCCATACCTAGAAGTTTTATCTTCCCCAAGACTCAGCCCAGGTTTCACCTCTATTATATCTGCCCTGATCTTCATCCCTTTTTACTTAATAATGTTCTCTCCTTCCTGACATTGTCATGTATTTATTTATCTGTATACAGGTTGTATCCTGTAGACAGTAGAATGGAAGCTCCATGAGGGCTGGAACTATTTTACTTTTGTCTGTATCGCCAATGCCTAAAACAAAGTAAATATTTGATAAATATTTGGTGCATTTAATTTAAAGGATTCTAGATTTAGAGCTAGAAGAGACTTTAGGTCCCTTGTCCAACCCTAAATTTAACAGATTAAAAAAAAACCTGAGTTTTAGGGAAGTTAAGTAACTCTGCCCAAGATCTTACAGGAAGCGACTAGCAGAGCTAGATTGAACCCAGGTTGTCCAACTACCAATTTAATTATCTTTTCACCATACTACACTGCTTCATTTATATATCAACCCTCTCTCCATCCTTCCATCCTTTCTGTTGCAATTTGACCAATGTACTCCATGCAAATGACCCACAGTCTTTCTCTCCATCCCATCTTTTGTTACTAGCCTTAGGAATAATATTCACGCTAATTCCTCTAATCTACTAATACTTATGTCAATATCTCTAATACCCTAACCAAACAATTCCTATGCCTATTCAACTCTAATAATATTATTTTCCACTCCACTTCAGCTATTGGAATAACCATGCATTAGACTTAACCATCTCAGACCCTACCACTCTTAAGATGTCAAATTCTGAAAATGCAATCTCTAAAACCAATCTCCTATCCCTCTACTTCCCCACATACTCTCATCAACATTAAATTGATTCTTTGCCCTCTTTGTCACATCTGAGCTATTGAATCCTTCATATTTTCTAATTTCATCTTCTCCACTCTGGCTCCATTAATCTCTATAACCATATTCAACCTTATGGTCTGCCACTTTAATGAGTCAGTAGCTATGTTTGCAGTACTCTTACCTCTAGGATTTTCTACTTTTTCTCACCTACCAATACTCTACACTAAATAAGTACCATCTGATTCCTCATTTCCTGGGCCCAAGGTGCTGTGTATCATTGGAAGAAAGTCATGACAGGACTGATTTTATCCACTATAAATTTATACAGCACAAGCTCAAATGGGTTCTTACTGTTATTTGGCAATCTTATTATACTCCCCACACTAACTGAAGCAAACTAAATAGGCTACAATATGTTCAAATACCAGTGCATGCATTCTACTGCCATTTTGCTTATAGCATTAAAATACCCAATTTAATCAATGGGTGATCCCATTTGTCAATTTCCATCCTCTCCCCTAAACCTCCTCACCAGTGACTATGATTGGTAATTCACTCAGCTGATGGTTCCTTAATAGATATTCTACCAATCATGGTAAGAACTTTGGCAAAAATATGAACAAAAAATGATGTTCAAAAGAACTAATTAGCTGTTGCCATGACCTAGAGAATAATAGCTTAGTGATGCTCTTCAGTCAATAATTAGCTTGTGTGAATCTCTAGCAATCCAAAGCTAAGTGTGTCTCCAGAGACAGAAAAACTGGAGTCCAGTGTTTTCTATGTAACCATTTTTAGTTGAGAACTGGCCTAGAGAGATACTATCAGACTAGAAGAACACTTGCCTTATAATACTACATGAGAAGTATTCATCCAATGTCATGAGAGGAGTATTGTAAGCTTATCTGCAGAGCAGTGATAGCTTTTCAATACCACATTGGCAGAATTCTAATTTTCTTGTAAGTCTTTTCTTGTAGTATTTTCATTTTTTGCCTGGACTTATAATTTCATGACTCCCCAATTAGAAACTGTCTTCTTTAACTTAAAGCCTTTAGAAAATTGCCTGGGAGGACCAAGAGGTTAAGTGACTTATGCACAGTCACACAGTTAGTGTGTGTTATAGACAGGACTTAGAGCTAGTCTTCTATCTAATCTAGCATGCTCCCTCCCTTGTGTTATTTATAACTTAGTATTTACAGGTATCTAATAACAAATGCAATGATATACAAATAGATAGAGACAGAGATAGAGGTAATGATAGAGATAGAGATAAAGGTGACCTAGCTATAGAGAGGCAATGTTATATAGTAAAGAAGGGGCTGGCCTTGAAACCATCAAGGGCCAGTTCAAGTCTTGCTCCAAACACATGCTGCCTATAGGACCCTAGGCCAGGCATTCAATGTCTCAGAACAATGGGCAGCTCTCTAAGACTATCAATAAGATAATATATATGTAAAGTGCTTTGCAAACCTTAAAGAGTTTTATAAATGTTAACTATTATTATGAGTTGTTTTGGGGTTTTTTTTTGCCTTTCTCCATTTTTCAAGTGGTCAGCACATAGTAGGCATTTAAATGAATGTTTGTTGCTTAACATCTTATTTTTATGAATAATAACAATATCATTGTTATCATCATCATCACTATGAACTGATAAACCAGCAAAGAAGTTGCTAATTTCACTAGTAGACAAAAGTTTCCTCATTTAAGAGTTCCCTCAATGAATGAAATTCCTCTTTCTATAGAGAGGATGTCTAGATAAGTCATTATTAGATAGATAGATATATATGTGCTTATGTGTTTGTGTATGTTTTCAAGTCTCCAATGAAAACTTTTGGGATTCAAAGGAAACATTTTCATTGATTTCAATATCCTAAATATCACTTTGAGAGGTAAATTGGAATGTAGTTGAAAAATATCTCCTCTCCTCAAGCCACCAACCATATCCCCATCACTTGCATTTTTAGGTGACAGCTTCCTATTTATTGAGAATAATGAAGCCATCCTGACAAGTGTTCCTTCAATTCCATTCTGCCTCTCCTCAAAAATTAGAAGTATCATCCATTCTTTCCTTCCTAACTCAGAGATATAGTTAGCACTTGCCCTTGCTAAGGCCAATCCACATATTCATCCTCCACTGGCTCCTTCAGGACAGTGTTCTAGCAGTCTCCCCACATCCCTGCCTTATCTATTTGTAGTCTCTCTCCCTCTCTATGAGTTTCTGAAACCATGCTCAGGTATCCCTAGTCCTCTTAAAAAAAGCCTTCCCTTGACTCCATTCAGATGGAATGATGGATAGATAGATAGTTAGATAGATAGATAGATAGATGGATGGATGGATGGATGGAGGAAAATGGATAGATGGATGATAGATGATAGATATGTATTTATATATAACATTTATACACATATTAATACAGACAGATACATATATAATTTCTGTGTGTATATATATACAGATATGTATGTATGTATGCATACACACAATTCACTGTTAAGCTTCTTGAAAAAGTTGCATATATCATATACCTTCATTCCCATAACCTTACTGTCTTTAATCCATTGAATTCTGGCTTCTGATCACACTGTCCTCCTGAAATTATTCTCGTAAAAGTCACCATTCAACTTCTAATCACCAAACTCATTGGTCTTTTTTGTTTTCAGTTTTCGTCATTCTTGGCCTCCATATACACTTCATAATGATTACCCTTGTTGCAAAGATGTCACCAAACTCTCTTGGTTACATCTCAAAATCTCTTCCTTTCTCTTTTTTATGACTCCTTGACCTCCCAAAAGCCCTTTAGTGTAGCTGGCATTTTCCTGAATTTCTATGGCTATAGTCTCTACTTAACACAATTTCTTTGGGGCTTTCTTATTTTTTGTCATAGTTTCAATAATCACTTCTATGCAGATTAGTAAGGAAGTTGTTTGATCATTCATTGACAGTGAAAAATGATAGAAGGATGGGTCAAATGTTACACTGTTATCCATAAAATACAAGGATCAAGAGAAAGGTTTCTAACACACTGGCCAAAACCTCTATGGCTTTCATTGTTCTTGTGGAAGCTGAAAGTAAGTTGCCAGATAAACGTAGAGTGAAAAAATCTTTTCAAATAAATACAAAATTGCCTTTAATTTTGACATTTAAGTTCAGATCCTAGCAATTATATATTTCTTACAATGCTAAACTATGAGATACTAGAAATACCTCTGACAAGGCATACAAATTATATGGAGATGCTCAAAAATAAACTACAAATACTTTGAAGAATTTAAGGCTATGAACCAAGATTAAAAGTGGAAGAAAACTAGACAATGCAAAATATAAAATTAGACCACCACACACAGATCTATGTTATATTCTATTTTCAATTTTACTTTTACCTTCAGTAATGTAGTAGCAAGTTTTAAAACATTATTCACTAGTGTCAGTTCCTCCTTCTTATTAGATTTCTTCTCCATTTTCAAGTACAGGTTTATCTAACAAAATAGATCAATTACAAACCACTTTATATAACAACGTTAAAAAAAAGGAAAACATGAATCAATTTTAAAGTGAGTCTACTTTAATCATAGAACCATGTATAATGAAAAAATAAATAAGATTTTATTGGAACCAAAGTCGATAAACTAATTTGGGTTTTCTGACTTACAAATATGTTGTATAAATGTAGATATGAAATTCATCTTCAGTAACCCATCAAGCAAAAACAGCCATTCTTTATGACACAATACAGTACAATGAGCACTGGATTAGCAGTCAGAAGACCATAGATCTAGTACCTGCTATGCCATCTACTAGTCGTGTGACTTTGGGCAAATTGTTTAATCCCTCTGGACTCTTGTTTGTTCAACTATAAAATGAAGATTAAAATGTTTGTGCTACCTAATTCAGAGGATTATGATGAGTGTTAAATGAGACAATATATGTGAAAAGTATCAGGTAAACTTTATAAAGTATTATCCATATATGATAGATATAACATTTAGATGAATTTTTAAGATAAAAAATTTTTCCTCAAATTTCAAGCTTTGCATCACTCGTGAAAATTTGACAAAAATTTATAAGAGATCAATGGTTACTAAATGTAACTATCAAAAGCTAATATGCTTTAATATAAATTACTGTTTAACAAAAGTTCTTATTTGCCAAAAAAAAATGCACAGGTTGAGAAAGAATATATGGTTTGCAATCTGTACCTGTAGAGATCACATGATCAATAATAACACAGAATTGTAAGAGTGCAGTTATTTCAGCATGTGACATATTTCCTGTCAGCTCTGTGAGGTTGGAAATTATATCTTATCTGAACTTTCTATCTTACCCATTCTTAGCAGTGTTCTGCACATATTTAGGCACTTAAATTTTTTATTGACTTTGAACTCAGAGTCCATGAATCTCAATAATACCTAGCTTGGCAACTCATATTTACATAGAGAGCTAAAATTGGTGTGGGACAACAAGGGCCTTATTCTAGGGCACCAAATTTAAATGGTGCCAACAATGGTGCTTTCGGTCCTTCAGCAACAGAAACAAACAAACAAAAAAAAAATTTGGTACCCAGTTAGTAATAATAATGAGCCAACATAGGAAGCTATCCAATAGTATGGTTAGGTGGTTCCTTCTATACCTTATCATGCTGCCCCACTCACCAGTGGTATCATACCAGTGTCCCAGGGTCTCCACCTTCCATGCATATGCCCACAGGACAATATCCTGGTCAGCCCCTCAAACTGGGGGCATCTTTTGTGCTACTTGCTCTGATGACAGGTTGTGGCCCTTGCTCCAGATGCAAAAATTCATAGTTATGGCTCTGTTTATAGATTTTAGCTATATCCTATGTCAAGAAAACCACTTGCCAATTGAATAAAGAAGAAAAACATAGTAATTAATATCATATAGTAGTAAAAATATAAGAAATCTAATTGATTTTTTGACCTTTAGGCAGCTGGGTGTTTGCTCTATAGACACTCCCTGAGTTGGATTGTGAAATGGAATGAATGAGTTGTAGGAGTTGCATTCATGGAGAATGATCATCTGTCTCTCATGATTTGGAGAG
This sequence comes from Vombatus ursinus, assembly GCF_900497805.2. Lineage (NCBI taxonomy): Eukaryota > Metazoa > Chordata > Mammalia > Diprotodontia > Vombatidae > Vombatus > Vombatus ursinus. The sequence continues at coordinate 4,197,586 of NW_020954585.1, forward strand.
GAAATGTAAATGACTGATTACGAAGGCTGCCCATCACAGAGCTCTACTGATCTCATATAAGTATTGATGAAGAATTCAATCTTGGTTTATTTGATGCTTTCTAATTAAATGGGTCTGGCTCAAAGCTGAAAGGCTGGAGGTCACATGTTTTAATCAAGTCTAGATGAGAAGAGGAGAGAGTAACAGGTCTTTGGCAGACAAGGATCTAGGGGCTAATCTCAGGGTGTAGCAACTGAGCCTGAAATGAGAGAGGTGTTCTTTGGTCCCAGGGGAAAAATGGCAAGAGGTATTTCTGGTGTTTTGTTCCCTTGATGAAAAATCTGTTAAGTGACAGTAAGTGTCAGCACTTAGAATTACACTCATTTTAACTACAATGAAATTCATTACTCTTGTTGAAATAAATGTCTCCAATCTTAGGAGACCCTCTTACTTAACCCAAGCTAGAGCTGGAATGAAAAAGTGCCCTTTTACAGTTCTGTCACATCATTAACCTTATTAGTTTAATGAATAGCCTCCTCTTTTTTTTTATCTTAACATTGTTTCAGCTTGTAATTTGGGGGGAGTGCTGAGTGGGTCCCATGAACTCTGAGCCCTCTACCAAATTGTCCTTTGGGAAACTATCTCAAGCTCATGCTTGTAATGCTATATGGTAGTGTATTATGATATCAGTATAACTCTTCAGATACTTGTGCTCTGGTCCTAAGATCTTTATTTCTTCGAAGAAGTCTTCTTGGGCAGATCTGAGAACCTGACTCTTAATAGTTTCACCATTCTTTCAGCTATTTCCCTTTATCTCTAACCCAATTATGTGCTTTCTCATATGATTTCCTCCTTCAAATAGTAGTATACTTACCTTCGACTTGACGCAAAAGAAAAGGAATACTTTAAAATCCATACAAGAATCAAGTAAATGTTTCTATCCCCCCAACTAATTGATTTGGGGAGTTAAAATACCATGCTAATGATAATGAAGTCACGGGTTCAAACAGGAATATGGGATTTATTCTGTTCCTTGGCTACAGATTATACCTGTGATCCCCAACCCACTCATTCAGTAGAGGTGTGGCACTGATCATAAGGTAAAGTAGGCCAGAAGATGTGGATGACAATGCAAACCCTTAAGCACTACTGAAAAATGTCACCTACCGATGGTGAATATGGGTTGTCACCATTTTCAAATACTTGTACATGTCCTGAACTATATTTTTATAGCCTATATACTTGATTTAAGAGAAAAGCCTGACACTGAATTGTTTTAGTACAATGTTGAGCATGATTCTTTTGTGTTTATTGATAACCAGAGAGTGGTATATCTGGGTAAATCCTGACACTTGGACCTCTTGAGACTACTTCCAAGCCACATCAACAATGAATGAAAATGGTACAAATTGGGAAGAGAGATGGTCATATCCATGCTAACTTTGTACCTGGCTGTGACCCAAACACCAAAGATACTCACCAAAACCAGATATGCTGCTAACTTCATCCACTGACACTTCTTAATGGACAAAAAGGATTTTGTTTTTTAGTTCATGACCTTCCCATTGTTCTGTTCAATATTACCTCTCTAAAGGAAATCAATGGAACATTAACGTCTGATAAAATCTACTATAAATCTACTATAGTTCATAGTGTGCTCAGTAGGATATTTGACTTGTATTTAACAGGTTCTGGGTTTAAATTCTGCCTCAGACACTTACTAGGCGTGTGGCCCTCAGCAGGTCATTTAACATCTCTCTGCCTCCATTTCCTCATCTGTAAAATAAAAGAATTGGTCTCTAAGGTCCACCTCTTCTAACTCTAAGCAAATATGTGATCCTATAATATTATGAATCTGAGGGTCTGAACTATATGCATACCCAAATTATAAAGACCTAGCATATTTAGTGCTCATTTGAGGCTCAATTTAACTCCTAAATCTGCTGTCTTATTTGCTTAGCTCCAGTCCCCAGTTTTCACAAACACCTTTGTCCCTTTACCTAAGTTTTATCTCTATCTCTCTCGTCTGTCTCTCCATTTCTCTCTGTGTGTTTCTGTCTTATCACTATCTCTGTCTCTATATCTCTCTGTCTCTTTGTCTCTCTACATGTCTCTCTGTCTCTAGCTCTCTTTCTCTGTCTCTCTCTGTAACTTTCTGTCTCTGTTTCTGTCTTGTCTCTCTCTGTCTTTCTCTTTCTCTTTGTCTCTCCGTCTCTGTCTGTGTCTGTGTCTCTCTGTGTCTATGTCTCTGTCTCTTTCTCTGTGTGTCTGTGTCTCTGTCTTTGTGTCTGCCTTTGTCTCTGCCTCTCTGTCTCTGTCTGTCTGTCTCTCTGTCTCTGTCTCTCTCTGTCTCTTTGTCTCTGTGTGTGTCTGTCTTTCTGTCTCTCTCTCTGTCTCTCTGTGTGTGTCTGTCTGTCTCTCTATGTCTCTCTGTCTCTCTGTCTCTGTCTCTTTCACTTTCTCTCTTCTACCTAGTACATGAATTAAATCAAATGTTTTTTAGAAGAGTGTTAGGTATTCTTCTACAGCCCTCTGACTCTCAGGCTGTTGCTCCATGTTCTCTGGCTTCCAGGGCCAATAAAATCATTTTTTTGTCTCACTCTGTAGGTTCCCACCTTAGGAAAAATCTACAAGTTGTTGACCTCTACTTTTTTCCCTGAACAAATTTGTTCCTTCTCCCCTCAATTAATTTCAATAGAATCATAGAATGTTAGATTGAAAAGAGACCTTAGAGCAAAGGTTCTTAATCTGGGGCATTTGAACTTGTTTGTTAAAATCTTTTGTAATTCCCGGTATCTAGTTTTATGCATTTAAACACATTCTTCTGAGAAGTCCATAGACTTCACCAGACTGAGTAAAAGTTGTCCATAGCTCTAAAAAGTTAGAGATTGATTAGTGTCAGTCTCTAATTTTATAGAGAATACATCTGGGGTCCAGAGATGTGAAGTCCCTTAACCAAGCTCACTCAGCATCATAACTAGTGATAGTGTTAACCCTGACTATTTTTTAGTCAAATAAGCCCTGGTGTATGTCTAAATGAAATCTGGAGATGGGTCTGTGTTAAGCTATTTGAGCTGAGAAGTTTGAGTCATCAATGTCAATCTCTCTAATGAGAACACAATCTCTGACTATGAATAAATGAATGAATCAACAAACATAATAGAGCACATTGTATGTAAGCACTGCACTTAAGGCCTGGGTAGGGGAAAAGGAGAAGCGGTGTAAGACATAGTATCTAGCACAGGACCTTGTGTGGAGCAGCATTTGTCATACTAACCAATGTTTGCTATGGAAATCAGAGACAAGGTCCTTCATGCAATTCAGTTCAACAAGACCTAGAGAGACACACATACATACATAAAACCCATTCATATTCCCTGCCCTCAAGGAGCTTTCATTGCATACATATACACACATGCACACATGCACAATGCAAAGCACATACAAAATAAATACAGAGCACATTTGAGGCAGGAAGATGAGAAAAGGGAAGAAAAGGGAAGGACACTAACAGCTGGGAGTGGGAATTGAGAAATGCAATTGAAAAGGGCAGCTAGGTCATGCAGTGGATAGAGTGCCAGGCCTGGAGTCAGGAAGACCTGAGTTCAAATCTGGCCTCAGATACTTACTAGCTGCGTGTCCCTGGGCAAGTCACTTAACATTTGCCTCAGTTTCCTCATATGTAAAACGAACTGGAAAAGCAAATGACGAACCACTTCAATATCTTTACCAAAAAAAAAATGGGGTCACAAAGATTTGGACAAGTCTGAAATGACTGAAATACAAGTGAAAAGATGGTGAAGAAATTAGCAACTAGTGCCAAATCAGAGGCATAGACAGCAATTGCTATAGGAGTTCAGAGGGCGGAGACACCCTGTGCATAAAGTAAGGCTGGGGTGCTCAAGGAAAGTTTCACAGAGGAGCTGGGTGTGGAAGGATGCTGAGGAATATCTTTTGTGTTATCAGAATACTTAGCAGGCAATCTATCTCTTCGAGCAATAGTCACAGAAAGACTCAATGAAATATTTTCCTTTTAAGATCTTGAAACCCACTTAGGTTTCTTGGTACTAGAAGAGCATGGTATGGTTCAGGGTCACTCACTATCAGAGGGCTCCCAACTATGTCCTCTGACTGATAATTTTGTTTCTGTCCTCCACCTGCTGGAAGCTGGGTGTTCTGGCTGATTGGAAATGACCAGTAGCATTTAAACTACCTTTTCCATTTTCTGGTCCTGGAGAATAAAGCATAGAACTTTGTTCCTTCTCTGAAATACTTTACTAAGTGCCTTCAGTGAATCAGAGGGATTTTTCTCAATGCCTATCCTGATAAACTTCACTCATCATACACTGGTAATGAGCTCCTTTCTCATTTGTGCAAGGGCCAATGTCTGTTACGTACTTCGTGGATCGGGAGCCATCTGTAATATGGACATGGGGGCATGGAGAAAGAAAAAGAATCATATTGTTGAGGGCTTTCCTCTGTATTTGTCAATTAATCAGTCAACCAATCAATAATTATTCATTTAGTGTTTACTATGTGCCAGGTACTGGGTTGGGTTGTAGGATAGAAAAATATAATCTAAAAGAGAGATTTTATTCTAATGAGGGAGATGACAAGTACATATACAAATATATAGAGCACAAATATAAAATAAATAACTCTGTGTCTGTGTGTGTGTGTATACTATAGTTAAAAAGTAAAGTAAATTATATAAAGTAAATTATATAAGTATATTATATAAGTAAATTATATAAGATTGGACACCTCTGGTAGAATCTGACTTGTTCAGTCCATCTGTCTTCAACTAAGGCAGAAATGGAGCAAACCTCACACTTTTCTGCAGTGGAGATTTCTCTCCCATTACATAGCTAATTGGCAATTCTAGGAGTTTATTCTCCTCTGAGGCCAAGATTCCAAAAACATAGTAATTTCTTGCGTAACTGTGCAAAAATAGCCATCATGACCACCTTTCTCATCACCTGAATACCTCTCAAAGTGAGCGATCAGCTTAATAGATGTCCCAAAAGGTTGCCTCTTAACTAGATGTGAGATTTGTATGGTAGGTGAAATGGATAAAGGGGGGAGCATTCCCTGTCAATAATTGGGATTTCATTTCCACTCAAACTCCTGTTGAAATTATAAAGGGCAAAGGAAAATGATACATACAACTTATCCGTAGGTACAGGAGGCATTTGGCAAGTCACACATACCATCCATAATTAGGACAGTCTTTAGTACCACTCTTGATCCTAACTGGTCAAATACAGAAACACCACCCCCCCCCGGAAAATTCTTAGCTATTTGTGGCTTATGTTTTAAGTACTTCCTCCAAATGCAGTTTCCCTTGCTTAAATTCATATATATCTTCATTTGGTCATGTTCCCTGGCCAGCCTGCTGAGGCTGGAGAGAGCTAATCAAGAATTTTTTCACCCTGCTGAGCCAGTCCAAAGGCATGGGGCATATTTTTAGAACAGGCAGACATGAAGTTGCATATGGGAAAAGGAACGCTTTCCTCCTATGACGTCTAGAGATGTGAGTAAAATGGAATCATCAGCTATATTTCAGGCAGCTCCATTCAACAAGGACAAACTATCAACAAACTACTTGCAGGTAAAATATCAAAGAGTAATGAAAATACCAAGTCCATTAAGTCTTCACAGTCTACTTGTAACCTGGGGTCAAGGAAACTGCCCATTATGCATAGGAAAAAAAAATCATTTTGACAGTACTGTCCATGGACAAGGATATTATTTACTTTCTTGCCATATATCACTGAGGACTTTGGGGATGGGCTGTGACAGGCAGCATAACCAGATCCATGGCATTGGAATCTGATTTGTAATGGGTTTTCCTGTAGAGTTTAGACATACATTGATCTGATAGGACTTGTACACTGAATAGAGGTCACTAACAAGGTTGTTTTCCCCTTATCTGTTCCTTATTTATTGGGTTGTCGAGGTATCTTCTTTTCGATCTGTAATTAGTAAAAAGGGCTTGTGATATATTATCTACTAGAGTTCATCAGACAAAGCCCTGCCATTGGGAATATGTGTCTCTCTAAGACCTTTCTCTTTAAACCCTCAAGCCCCATAGAACAAATAGGAGGAAAGCCCCCAATCACTTTCTGTCCTGATTAGCTTAGTACATGCATAGGCCATTGCCTCATACAGAGACCAGATGCCAGCAGATTCATTGTCTTGGGGATTTTATAGCAGTGGATAAATAAATCCTATCTAAATGAGTCCAAAACTAATCATCATAAAATAGTTATGGTATATGCAGGCATTGCACACTGTATATTATCTTATGAACTAATGAATTGTGTCCTAAAATGCCAAGAGTTTTCAATAGATGTTGAATAGCAAACGCCTGTCATAAATCCATTTGGAGGCTAATCTTGTTGCCTCACCTTGGCAGTGGGAAAAGTGGAACATGAGCACAATCCTGTAGACTCTATGCCTCTCTTATCTATGCCTTTCTTCCATCAGTGTAGAGAAATTACTCTACCAACAAAATGGTAGAAGTTACAGTTCTTTTCAGTTTTGGTTCTGCCACCTTAATACTATCCTGAATACTAGGGGCTAGAGGATGCATTAATCTTTTCAAAGAGTAGTATTAGGGCAGATGAACTAAACATCAAATCACAGTTGTTTAAAGAACTTTTCAATGAGAGTCTCAGTCCAAGTACTTATTTTTGTTTCTCACTTTTACTTTGGCCTGCTTTATTGTTTTTGTTTTGTTTTGTTTTGTTTTGTTTTGTTTTTGGTATTAGACTTGCAATTTTATCAATGTAGAGAGCTTCCAGTGAAGAATGTCTACCAACGAAGAGCTGCACCTTTTCTGTAACTTGAAGCCTTGGGGAGTTACCTGAGGCACTGAAAGTCCATCAGCCAGTCAACAAGCATTTCTTTTTTTTTTCCTGTAAACTACAAAGTTTTATATAAATATAAAGTTAATACAAGATTATTGTCCAAAGTCTTACAATTAATTAATGTCAAAGGCAGGAAAAAACTAAGGTTTCCTGGATCTGAGTCCACCATCTCATAAACCTACTTCTCTTTTTGAGACAGCAGTCAGAAGTAGAAAGTACTGAAATAATTGACAGGGGTTAAAGTCTTAGGTCAACATATAACTTTCTTTATGTCTTTATTTAAATCACATAACCTCACTTAACCAGATCTTCCTCATTTGAAAAATGGGGAAAACAACAAAAACCTTGCCCTAGCCACCTCATAAGAGCATTTTGAGAATCAAATGAAATAATGGGTCTGAAAGCAAGTTGGAAAATACGAAGCATTCTACAAATTTAAGGTGCCATTTATTGTTGTTTATTAGCTTTAATGGACATCATCTTAACCAGATCGAAAGCTTAGTGTTAGATATGCAATAGGTCCTTAAGAAATGTTAATTGAAAGAAGAAAATATGGTTAACCTATCACAGACTTCACTGAATTTTGTTCTCTATAACATGCCCACATAAATGCATTCTTACAATCATGGTCTATCTTACAGGTAAAAACAACAAGTATTTCTTTTTTTGTTTGTTTTGTTGCTTTTTGGTGAGGCAATCGGGGTTAAGGGGTGGATGAGCAGCTCTGAAAAGAGCTCGGCAAACCCTCATAATAGAGGTGCGAGGACTCCCTGAACTCTCCTTGCCTAAGACAGCAATATCAGCTCCCTACTTGCAATAGCAAGTACACACTGCTCCTTTTCCTGTCTCTGTGGCTTTTCATTGGCTATTTCTTATACCTGGAATATGTTCCCTCTTCTTCCACCTCTTGGTTCCATGACTTCCATGGCACTTCAGATCCCCCCTTCTGCAGGAGGCCTTTCCCTCTCCACTCCTCCCAGATCCTGCTTCATTGCCCTCTAAGTTTACCCTCCACCTACACTGTATATGTCTTGGATGTACCTATTCTCATAAATGTTATCTCTCTCATAAGAATATAAGTTTTTGTAGGACAAATTCATGTTCTGGCTCTTTCTTTATATCCCAAGTTTAGCACCACGTGTAGCACGTAGTAAGTCCTTAATAAATGCTTGCTGACTAACTGATTGATATATTTATTCAGAATCTTAGGACAATTATTTAGATTTTTAGGCAATGACTTGAATTCCTATGGAACAGAAGTCATAACAAGGTATTGCCCTTTTTATTTTCAGGATGGATATTATTGTTTTGTGTGGTTTGCTTTGGTTTTTCCCCTCTATTTCCTATTGTGAGATAAAGTAAAATCTTATCAAAACTGAAGACTGGAAAATGCCTAATAGATCTACATTTCCTTTGGGCATGGATTTCCCCAAGTTCTGTTATCTTGACTCATGTGGCTATTATTTCTGTTCTTTCTTTTCTTGCTGGAGTCTGATAGACCACTAGATACTCAATCACTCCCATACATCATGGCATGTCCTCATGCCTCCCACGTGGAACAAAATAAAAATAAAAGGGATTCTAGATAACTAGACCTTTTTCGAAAAACAGGTGGGTCCAAGGATATGCTGTCTATGGCAGAGACTTCACCTTAATGGCAACATGTTATAACTGAGATAGCTTTTTGTGGTGTCCACTTTAGAATTATTTGCCCCTGCAGGACAGAAATAGAGAGTCTAGGTAATAGGCTGAGAAGGTTAACACAGATCACAGGATCAAGTTTAGAGCCCTATGGGATCTCAGAAATCATCTAGTAAATACCATTATTTTACAGATGAAGAAACTGGGGCCTAGAGAGGTGAAGTAAATTGTCCTATAAAATACATATGCTCCTTGAGGGTAAAAATTGTTTTGATTCTATGCTGAGGGCCTGGTATAGGGTATCACTTGCTAAAGTCCCCAGAGAGTGACAAAGTCAGAAAATAAACCCAGGACCTTAGACTCCAAATGCAATGCTCCTTCCTCTGTAGCATGTTACCTGCTAGAGGAAGTAGCTCTAATGGAGCAGTTGGTGTCTGAATGTTTTTCAATTGTGTGTGACTCTTCATGATCCCATTTGGGGTTTTCTTGGCAAAGATATTGGAGTGTTTTGCCATTTCCTTCTCCATCTCATTTTACTGATGAGGAAACTGAAGCAAATGGGATTAAGTGACTTGCCCAGGGTCACACAGCTAGTTAGTATTGAACTCAGGAAGATGAGTCTTCCTGACTTCCAGGTCTGGAACTCTATCTACTGTGCCTTCTAGCTGCCCTCTTGTAGAACAGATTCTCAGACTAATCTAAGAGGCAAAGTAGAGTATTGGACTTAGAGTCAGAAGTCCTGAGTTTGAAGCAGCCTTTCTAACTGTGTGTTTATTGTAGAGTCATGTAGCATCTCTACCTCTTCAACTATAAAATAATGATATTTGCCATAGCTATCCCCAAAGGGTTGTTGTGTGGAAAGGGCTTTGTAAACCCTAAAGGTGCTATAGAAACATGAGTTGTTCTTAATGTCAGGAAGTAGCTATAGAGATGATTCTACTGGGGAAAAAATAATTGGGAATTTAAAAAAAAGAAAAGTAACATCTTTTCACACATCAAGCAGCTAGGTGGTACTGTGGAAAGAGCACCAGGCCTGGAGTTCAAAGTTGAATTCAAATTCAACCTTAGACACTCATCAGCTGTGTGACCCTGGGCAAGTAACTTAACCTCTATTTGCCTCAGTTTCCTTATGGTAAATGGGAATAATAATAGCACCTACCTCCTCAGTTTCCTCATCTGTAAATAGGGATAATAATAGCACCCACCTCCAAAGGTATTGTGAGGGTAAAATGAGATATTTGTAAAGCATTTATCACTGAACCTGGCACATTTTAGGTACTGTATAAATGTTAGCTATTATTATTATTAAGATTAGGGAGAACACAATACAAAGTCTGAGTGAGGGAGCATTAAGAAGAGCAAGATTTTGAAGCTGCTTGAACATGCTTTAAAAAAAAAATAAAACATTTTTATTCAGTAAACTTTAAGCTTGCCTCGCAGCAAGGGAGAAGTTTTATGGCCTTTACCCAATGCTGTGGTTGGATATCTATGGAAGAGCTCAACTAGTTTTAGGATAAATGGTCCTTCAGATTAGATGCTACAGGAAGAAGCTTCCCTGGTATTAACAAAAGGCTGTTTAAATATTCCAATCATTGAGGTTCTTTTAAAAAAGAATGCATTTCATTTCAACCATAAGAGGCAGTCGCAGGAGAAAAATCTCTAGCCTCCTCTTGTATCATCTTTTATTAAGCAAAACTGGTATTCCTTTACATTGCTGTTTTTCCCCTTCATTTAGTGACAACTGATGTGTCCTAACTTGTGTTTTTCCAACTTTTTTATTTCTATCCTAATATTATCTGAGTTGGTGTTGATAAGACAGTCCACCAAAATGTAAGGAACAAGATAAGTAGAGACACACAGCTGTCTCCTTAATTATTTCCCAAGAAATATAATGTTGTCACTTACAGTTGTTTTTCTGATGCAGTTCCAGAGTTTGCATTATTCAGGCAGAGAAAGGAAGAAAATTGGTAAGTAAAGAAGTAAGTGCATCTTCAATTTCCGCCCATTGGCCTAACATGATTGTGAGTGATTGGAATAATGAGGAAAACAATTTAAAAAAGCACTAGCTAATGTTGAGCAAGAAAGATATACCTACGCAGTAAACTGTCAGAGACAATTTTAATGTAACTGGATAGAATGCTATTGAAAAATCACCATGTGGCCAATATTGCCTCCAGTGGAGCATGTATCAAAACAGAAAAGATGTGAAGCTTCAGAAAGACATTGTCTTTATCTTTTTTTTTTCCTCAGGCCATCTCCTTACCACTATCACTAAGCAATCTCTCTTTCTTTGAGGCTCATAGCATCAACATTTTCCACCCTATTCAGTTCGTGGCAACTGCTGTCTACTAGCTTCCAGGTCATTATCCCTCCTTATTCAAGGAAGTTAGTCAATGGCTCCTGTCTTCCCCAATTCCTGTTCTTCTGCTAGCTTACTTCAACATACATGTAGCCCAGGCTGCTTCAAACCCTCTAACCTCCTGATTCTTCAGTCTCCTTAAATCTCATGACCTACTCATTCATTCCCACCTCAACCACAAGGATCTCACCATTACCTGCAAGTATTATAGTTCCTTCATCAAAAACTTTGACATTCCTCTATCTGACCATAACCACCTGTTGTTCCATCTCTACCTATGCTTCACCCCCTCCCCAATCTATAATTTGTCCTCATCAACTTTCACCTGCTTCTCCCTTCAGTATGTTCTAAGATTCTGCTGAGCTTTCTTTTTTTTCTCTATACTAGGGGCTTTTAAGCTGGGGTGCTTAAACTTGATTTTTAATATACCATATTGATTAGTTTTTCAACATGACTGATTTCCTTTGTAATCCTATGTATTTTATGTTATGCAGTTAAAAGCATTATTCTAATAAAGAATCCATAGGTTTCACTATACTACCAAAGAGATCTAGGATACAAAAAAGATTAAGAATCCATATGCTACATTCTCTCTCGGTGAACTCGTCGGCTCACATGGACTTAATTATCGTGTTTATGCAGACGATTTGCAGGTTTACATATTATAATAATTACAATAACAACAATGATAATAATATATAACATATACCTTTTATATAATTTATTTATATGACATACAATTAATTTGCATTTATATTAATGGACTTTGTATAAAATTTTATAGTTTGTAAAGAGCTTAACAAATATGGACTTTTCTAATGAATCAAACTTAGCCACTTTCACATTCTTAGATTTTACTGATAACTTTTATTTTTACAACACAGTAATTTCCCCTTGATCCACATACACAAATGCATGTGCACACATACACATGCATACACATACATGAACCCTCTCTTGTAATAAAGAAAATTTTTTAAAGTAAAACCAACCAGTACTAATATTTTGCAAGGTAGTAAATACCATATATCACATCTGTTGTCCCTCACCACCCCATTGAGATAAAGATGTGTTTCATCATCAGTTGCCAAGACCTACATTGGTCATTGCAATTAACCCGTTAGATTACCTCTTAGTATTATTTTCACTAACATTCTTGTAATCATTGTGTATCCTAGATTCAAAACTGGAGAGCTTTAAAAGTCTTCTAATCCAAACTCCCTTTTTTAGAAATAATGAAATTGGGACTTAGAGCAATAAGGTGATTTCCCAAAGGTCACACAGATATTAAGTAGAAGAGCAAGGATTTGAACCCAGGTTCTCTGACTCCAAATCTAGCACCCTTTCCACTAGGTCACTCAGTTATTGTTCTTCTAGTCCTGTTTACTTTGATCTGCATCATTTAAAACAAATCTTCCAATGATTCTCTGAATTCCTCATGTTGCTCATTACTTATACTGCAATAATATGGCATTACATTCATTTTACAGAATTCATTCAGTCACTCTACAACTGATAGAGAGGAATTTTGTTTTTGGTTTTCAACTGCTATAAAATACACTACAAATATTTTAGTTTCTAGGTCACCCACATATTTATGTGCTAAAAACTGTTAGTATTTAATGGTGCCAATTCAGATGATAATATTGTTCTTCTAGGGTTTCTTATCAGCCAACTTATTCTGACTAACATCAAGATTAGTTACAGTGTTCATTTCTCTGGATCAATTCCTTAGATTTTAAAATACATGAGACTCAGAGGCAATCACTGTCTAAATACTAAGGAAAGGGTTTTGGTTTTTGTATTTTGTTTTTTGTTTTTTAAATCTCAAACAACCCTTTCCACTCTTGATCAAGTACCTATCAATAAAAATTATGTGATTCCAAACTAGAATTTGTGGTAATATGTGGTGGTAAATGCATATTCTTCTTGCTAAATCTTAGGTCGTAAAGGTGTAAGATGGAAAATTTCACTGTTATTAAAGGTCAAGGGCAAAACCTTTCAGAAAAGTCACCTGTTACTTCTTGTAACTTGTAACGAACACACAATTATTGAAATTGATGTAGACACAATTATCACAACTCTTGTGACATGTGGCAATAATAACATTTGTAGAAAACAAACTTGGACACTTTTACCCTCAAACTTTTGTAAGGTCAAAGGATGAAGTTTGTTTTGTTTTGTTTTGTTTTTTTCTGTCAAGTGTATGTGATCATTTAAGAAACAAATCTGAATTTCTGATTTCATTGATTGACCTTGAGTGGGGAAATGTCTTCTACTGATGCAGGTCAGAAACTTCTCTGTAACTTACAGTCTTAAAGAGTTATTTGAGGGGAGTGGAGCCAAGAAGGTGGAGTAAAAGCAGTGACTTACTTGAGCTCTCCCCCAAACCCCTCCAAATACCTATAAAAAATGGCTCTAAACAAATTCTAAAGCATCACAACTCACAAAAAGCCAGAGTGAAACAAATATCCTGCCCAAGACAACCTGGATGGTTGATCAGAAAGGTATATCATACCAGGCAGGCAGAGGAGCGCAGTTTGGTGTGGGTGTCTAGGCCACAGCGAACCTGGAGCACACCTCAGAGAACTGAATCATGGGCAGCTGTGGCGGTTTCCAGACTTTTTAACCCATGAACTCCAAAGACAACTTAGAAGGTCAGTAGGAAAAGTCTGTTTCTGCAGTGGTGAGAGAGAAGCGCAGTGGGGTTCCAGCCCCAATCCCTAAGCACAACCCTGGGGCAGTGGCTGCCTCCTGAGTTTATGGCCCACAGACTGAGGGAGAATCAAGTGGCTGATCAGAGGGGGATTGCTGGGATCTCTTTGCTGGTGCAGGAATCTCTTGCTTTGCTGTGCTTGGATCTGGGTCACAGGTCTGGGTGGCGGTCCTGGGGAGAGAAGGAACACTGGCATAGTAGAGCTTGTAGTGGCAGTGGACAGGAAATCCTCCTCACAGTTCCAAGACAGAAAAGAGTGCTTGTGGTCACTCATAGACCAGAGCATAGGCAGGAAAGGAGTAAACACCTCGCCCTTGATCATAGCTCATTGGAAGAACTGAAAATTTTCAGGTCCCTAGAAGTATCTCTGAAAACAACTGCACAAAACCCCCAAAGCTTGGGACAGTACATTCTCCACACTGGAAGCAGACTCCTACCTTAACAAAGAGTTTATAACTCAAGTAATTGACTGGGATCATGAGCAAACAGCACAAAAAGAATCAGATTATAGAATCTTTCTTTGGTAACAAAGAAGATCAAAACATACAACCAGAAGAAGACAACACAGTCAAAGCTCCTACATCCAAAACCTTCAAGAAAAATATGAATTGGTCCCAGGCCATGGAAGAGCTCAAAAAGGATTTTGAGAAGCAAGTAAGAGAAGTAGAGGAAAAACTGAGAGTGATGCAAGAAAATCATGAAAAACAAGTCAAGAACTGGCTAAAGGAGACCCAAAAAAACACTGAAGAAAATAACACCTTAAAAAATAGCCTAACCCAAATGGCAAAGGAGGTCCAAAAAAACAATGAGGAGAAGAATGTCTTAAAAAGCAAAACTGGCCAAATGGAAAAGGAAGTCCAAAAGTTTACTGAAGAAAGTACTTCCTTAAAAATTAGAATGGAGCAATTGGAAGCTAGTGACTTTATAAGAAATCAAGACACTGTAAAACAAATCCAAAAGAATGAAAAAATAGAAAATGATATGAAATATCTAACTGGAAAAACAACTGACTTGGACAATAGATCCAGGAGAGAGAATTTAAAAATTATTGGACTATCTGAAAGTCATGATCAAAAAAAGGGCCTGGACAGCATCTTTCAAGAAATTATCGAGGAAAACTGCCCTGATATTTTAGAATCAGAGGGCAAAATAGAAATTGAAAAAATCCACCGATCACCTCCTGAAAGAGATCCCCAAAGGAAAACTCCTAGGAATATTGTAGCCAAATTCCAAAGTTCCCAGGTCAAGGAGAAAATATTGCAAGCAGCCAGAAAGAAACAATTCAAGTATTGTGGAAACACAATCAGGATAACACAAGATTTAGCAGCTTCTACATTAAGGGATCAGAGGCCTTGGAATATAATATTTCAGAGGCCAAAGGAGATAGGAAAACAGGCAAGAATCACCTACCCAACAAAACTGAGCATAATCCTTCAGGAGAAAAAGTGGTCATTCAGTGAAATATAGGACTTTCAAGCATTCTTGATGAAAAGACCAGAGCTAAATAGAAAATTTGACTTTCAGATACAAGACTCAAGAGAAACATGAAGAGGTAAACAGGAAAGAGAAATCATAAGAGACTTATTAAGGTTGAATTCTTTATATTCTGCATGGAAAGATGATATTTGTAACTCATGAGTCCTTTGTCAGTATTAGAGTAGTTGGAGGGAAAAACTTATGTGTATGTTTGTAGATAGATAGATAGATAGATAGATAGATAGATAGATAGATAGACAGATAGAGGACACAGGGTGAGTTGAAGATGAAGGGATGATATCTGGAGAATAAAATTAAGAGGTGAGAGAGGATTATATGGAGAGAAGGAGAAAGAGAGAGGTAGAATGGGGTAAATTATCTCACATACAACAGTCAAGAAAAGACTTCTACAGTGGAGGGGAAACAGGGGAAGGTGAGAGGGAATGAGGGAATCTTATCCTCATCGAATTTAGTTTAAGAAGAGAATAACATACACACTCAATTAGGTATGGAAATCTGTCTTACCCTACATGAAAATGGGGGGGGGGAGAGGACAAGAAAGCTGTAGGATGATAGAGGGGAGGGCAGATTGGGGCAGGGTGGTAATCAGAAGCAAGGAGGGAGCGGGTCAAAAAAGAGAAAATTTAAAAAAAATTTAAATTTTTTTTTTAAAAAAGAGTTATTTAAGGGGCAGCTCAGTGGTGCGGTGGATAGAGCACTGGCCCTGAATTCAGGAGGACCAGAGTTCAAATCTGGCCTTAGACACATAACACTTACTAGCTGTGTGACCCTGGCCAAGTCACTTAACCCCATTGTCTAACCAAAAAAAAAAGTTATTTGAGGCAAGAGAGAGTTAAAGAATAGCCCAAATGAGATAGCTAGTATGTATAACATTCCATATTCCATCTCAGTGCCTTTGCACTGGATCTCCACCCATGCCTGGAATGCACTGCCTTCTCATTGCCATTTCAAAAAATTCCTCTCTTCCTTTAATATACAAATCAAGCAATCCCTTCTAAGTTAGACTTTTCCTAATTGGCCCTACTGCTAGTGAGTTCTTTCCCAAATTACTTTATATTTATCTACTTTTTTGTATTCTCTTTATATTTATTCTGTATATATTTGTTGTTTCCCTGTTATAATGTAGACTTTCAAAGAGAAGAGATTATTTCATTTTTTTTAAACTTCATTTTTTTTAGACTCAAGCCCATTGGAATATGAGGCCAGCTATCCAATGTACTAGGGTGTTTCTCTATTGCTGAAAGGAAAAATTAAAACAACTAAATGCTATATCAATGATAAAAGGATGAATAACATAAAACTTTATTCAGTAACTATAGGGGTTGTTCTTAAATATACTTCAATTCATATTATGGTTGACTGAGGCCAGGGAAATGGAAAAAGAAAGAGAGAAGAAAAATAAGAAAGCAGGAGAGGGAGAAAGAGGGAAGAGGCAGGAAAATAGACAGGGAAGGGAAAAGAAAAAGACAAAGAATGATTAAAGGAGAGAGTCACAGAAAGGGTAAGTAAAATATACAGAGAAATAGAAAAGGAGGAAGAGGAGGAAGAAGAAGAAAAAGAGAAGGGGGGAGAAAAGAACGGGGAAAGGAGGAGGAGGATGAGGAAGAGGAAGAAGAGAAAGGAGAGAAAGATCTCAGGAAAGAGATTCAAAAGTTTCTGAATAATTAGTATGAGTTTTTAATACTCTGCTGGCACTTTGACTATGCATTTCAGAGTATCATCAACTTATTGCCTTTCTGGACCCAGCTCAGTTCGCTGCTATTTGAAGTGTCTGTCCAAGATACATACATACATACATACATACATACATACATACATAATACATACATACATACATGAATACATACATACACACACATATACATATATTTATAAATATAGATATCAATGGTCTGCCATCCAACTACATGTTAAAAACTAAGAAATAAACCCTCTTTACATATTTGCCCTATATGGAAATTATTAGAGCAATCTCTTTTGAATAGTTACATTTCTCACTAAGGAAGCCTTGCAGTATTCTGGAAGTTAATGCAATCAGTACAATGTTATCTGTGAACAAGAACATTTGGAATTTCCAACTCATTTTTAAAAATCATTATTCTTCCACCAATGTTATGTGACTACAAATCACAGAACATCATAGTTCCTAAAGAATAAAATTTAGAAGTGGCCCAAATGGCACTAGAGAGGTCCATGGTAATTATAAGTACCCTGCATCATAGTACCTAGGATGACTTATTTGCAAGTTTATCACAGAATGTGAGCTCCTGGAGAGCAAGACTGCCTTGAGTTTCTATTTGTATTCCTGTGCTTAGCATAGTGTTTTGCATAGAGCAAGCACTATTCATCAAGGAAAAGAATGATCAGAAAAAGAAGTGGGCTGATTTTGTTGTGGAAAGGAGTGATACTGATAGCAATGAGTTGTCCAAAGACCATTGCTCTAAATCTCTAACAGAGAAATGCAAGTCAAAACAACTCTGATGTCTCACCTCACATGTAGAAAATTGGTAAATATGAAAAAAATGGGAATAATCAATATAGGAGAACTGCAGAAAAAACTGCACTAATACACTGTTAGAACTGTGAATTGGTCCAAGCAATTTGGAATTATGCCCACAACAGTGAACAAAAGATCCCACACTTCTTGATCCAGAAAACCTACAACTAGGCAGATGGTCCACGCAAGTCAAAGAAGGAAAGGTCCTATATATACCAAGCATTCATAGCAGTACCTACTTATAAAGGTAAATAACTGAAAATTAAGTGTCCACTGATCATGTGATCCTTAAGCAAATTGTTGTACTTTAATGTAATGAAATGTAAGAAGTGTCATAACAAGTGATGCATATTCAGAGGTGCATAATCAGAGAAATAGATGAAGACATATGAACTGATGCATGGTGGGATATGCAGAAAAAGGAAAGTTACACACATATTAATTATAACAAAGTAAAAGGAAAGAAAAATGAAATGAAACTGAGCTCCATATAATTATAATAACCAAGCACAAAATTGTGAAAATACTAAGAAAATGCACCTCTCTCAATGCCTTGGAGAACTGTAACACAGAAGACTTAAGTGTATAATACATTTCATTAATTGCTCCTCTTGAGAAATATATGTTGTTTTGTTTAATTTCCTTTTCTAATCTTTAAGATTAATTTTGTTTAAAATGATGTTTCATTGGGTAGAGCAGAGAGGGAAAAATTTGTAAATAAATGTGATTAAAATCAAATGATTTCAACTTCAAAAAAGAAAAGAAAAACATTGAAATAAGGGCTCCTAGCCATTGGGCATGTGAACTCTTAAAAATGATAACTATTTAAATATAATTGGGTTTTTTTTTAATCCTATGTATTTTATTTTATGCAATTAAAACCATAGGGCTCCATAGGCTTTACCAGACTGCCAAAAGAGGTTCATAATACCAAAAACAGAGCAAAACACCAACCAAATAACTCTAGACTAGAGGAAAACTTCTGTTTCACTGGCTAGATCATCTATAGAAAAATGTATGTGATATGAGGCCATGGACAAGAATTGCACAAGGTGAAAAAGCTGGATAAATTGTGTCCTGCACAAAAGCTAAAGTACCCATACCTAAGAGATCACAGTCATTGAAGTTCTGAAATATTGCCTTTTGAAATGTTAATGATCTAATTAATCAGCCTCTAAATATCTTCAACTATTCTTTAACCTGAAACCTTCAGAAGTTCGTTTTAAGTGAGATTTAAAATGCCAGTAAAGGGGATTGAGAAAAGAGGAAAATTGAATTCTTCTTCTTTAAAAGTTCTCAATAGTACAACCTTACTTCTTCTAGATTTCCTATTAGTCTCCAACTTTCTCCACTTTAGGCAGTTTTCTTCTGTAGCATATTTACAATTTAATCATGTCCATATTGCTATTTTCAATTATGCTACACACACACACACACACACACACACACACACACACACACACACAAACACCTAATGCCCTCCTTTCTCTCATCCACATATCCCATCTTTAAAGAACTACTTTGAGTCCCTTTCCCCTTGGGCAACCATTCAGTCTTCTTTGGTCTCCTTTCCTATGAACTCTCACAGCTCTTATTGACTGTACCACAGAATTTAGCATTTAATTAAACTTTTTTTTTCTTTTATAGCAAGAGTAAGCAGCAATGGTGATAACCAGATGAATTTTTCTTCCTCACTGAAGGGAGGGTACATGTACTCATTGAGCCTAATAACTTACAGCCTTAAAATGGAAATTATGAATAAATGAGAGAGAGCTAGGTAGCCCAGTGGATAGAGTACTAGGGCTGAATTCAAAAACAGCCTCAGATATTCACTGGCTGTGTAACCCTGGGAAAGTCACTTAATATCTGTTTAATTCAGTTTCTTCAATTCTAAAACAAGGATAATAGCAATACCTAATTCACATGGTTGTGATGAAGATCAAATAAGGTAATATTTGTAAAGCATATAGCACAGTGTCTAACACATAGTAGGTACAATATCAATGCCTCCCTCCCCCTCTTTCCCTACCCCAAATAAAAAAAGTATTTATTAAGCATTTGTTTGGAGCTAAGCACTAAGAATAAAAAGAAAAAAATATATAATCCTTGAGGTCAAGGAGCTCACATTCTAGTGGGGAAGACAACAGGTGTAAGAGGCTTCAGATGCAAGTCAGTTGGAAAGGCTCTGTGGTCCTCAGAGTATGGCAGCAAACAAAACCAATGGTAAAGCATCCTTGATGCAAATTCCATTCGACTATGCTTAGTGGTTAACACTTTTTTTCCTGATTTTAGGAGGGAGTGAGAAAAGAGGGAGTCAGCGATGATGACATCAAAAAAAAAAAAGGGAAAGATGAAGAGAGACATTAAAGCATTTTTAAATGTACAAAGAAAGAAGAAAGTTCAGAAGAAAGCATAAACAGGTTAGTTTTGAAAACAATAAGTTGATTTTATTATGCCTTTTTTTTTAAAGGCAGGCAATGTGGAATAGAGAAAGATTCACATTTTCATATACAGTTTTCTTTTGTGTTTTCATACATGGAAATATTCTTTTTAATATTGAGGTGTAGAATAAAACAATAAAATTTTTAGAAACAGTCAATTAAAATAAAAGTTCTTTGCAAAATTGTGTGATGATATGGGGATAAAATATAGTTTCTATACCATGGTAAAACACTCTGATTTTCTCATGCTAAAGAACAATATATTTGCAAAATGATATTTTTTTATAATTTTATTTCTCAATTTAAAACACAATATCTCCCTGGTAAATGAAATAAAAGAAATTAAAGACATTCTTAATAATCACCTGACTGGTCTGCACAAACAATTCCTATGTTAGAGACCTAGATATTTCTAAATATGAATGGATAAGGACTCCATTTGTCATGGACAAATATAATAACTTTGCTCTCTTCTCCTCTTAAATCTCTCATTCCACCTTCTCCATCTACCCTTCTAGCTAAAGACTTCACCTCAAGCTATCTGGAGAAAAGAGAAGCTATTTGCCTGAATGCTTAATGAAAGCTTTTTGAGCGACTCATAGATCAATTCCACCTGGATAAAGATGTTAATAGATTTGTCTTGTGACAGTAAGTTAAAACAACCCTTTGAAGGTGAAAATCTATTTTTTTTGTCTCATGTGTACAGGTGAATAAAGTTTTCTGATCAGGCAAAGTATTGCAAATTTTTACTACCAGTCATAATACCTTATTTGTGGGAAGTGTGCTTTTTAAAAAGTTATTTAAAAAAGAAAAATATTTATTCTTTTGAAGTGGAAAAGAAATATGAACAGAGAAATTATCAATGACTACATTCTGAACAATTCTGCACTGAAAATAAACCCATGCATCTCATTAGTAAAAATGTATAAAAGCAGCACCTGAGGAGATCATACAACTTAGAGGGCAGATGTCCCAGAATATGATTATCCCAGGTTTAAGGTACTCTGTGGGTCAATATCCTCTAAAACTATAACTAACATTGGCCCTCACTAAAGTATTTATCTTTAGTAGCCAACAAAAAGGCAGAATTAATGAAAAGCAAAAGCATTTTGTGAAATGCTTTAGTAAGGAAAGTAGCAACAACCCATGTTTTCCTATAAACCTGGAATTCACTGCTCCTCAGATACATTCAGAATCAGTAGGAAGAGTGAACACATGGAGGGAGTAAACTTAGAGAGACACATATAGAGAACACATGTGACCAGGATTCATGCACAAAGATGGCAACTCACACCCAGGAAGCTGTAGGATCACTAATTTGTTCTACTTGTGTCATCACACTGTCCCTGTTGACACTAGGCTCATAGTCTGCTGGATAGAACTTCTCCTCACTGGCTTTAAAGTCTTCACCTGATGCTGTTTTCCTAGTCTTTACCAGAAGTTCCCCTGCTAGTCTTTGCAAGACAGTGCTCCACTGAACAGCTACTGAGGGCTCTCCTGGTGGACCACTTTATTACTCTGCTGGATAGAGATTGCTTGACTATAGTCCCAACCAATCCAACTTATGGATTCCAAGTATCTTTGGCTAGCATGCTGCCTTAAAGTCTAGAGTGAAAGGGTTGTTTATAGCTCATTTATTTATTTTTTAATAATCTTTTATTTTTCCCCAGTTACATGTAAAGACAATTTTTAACATTAATTTTTTTAAAAAAGTTTTTAGTTCCAAATTTTCTCTCTCTCTTTCTCACCAGAGATAGTAAGCAATTTTATTCAGGTTATACATGCTCAATCATGCAGAGCATATCACCATATTAGTCATGTTGTGAAAGAAGACACAGACCCAAAGGGAAACACACACACACACACACACACACACACACAAATACAAAAAGGGAAAAATACTATGCTTCAATCCACATTCAGATTCCATCAATTCTTTCTCTGAAGGTGAAAAGCATTTTTTATTATGAATCCTTCAGAATTGTCTTGGATCATTTATTGCCGAGAATAGCTAAGTCATTCACAGTTGATCATTGTGCAACATTGCTGTTATTGTGTATAATGTTATGGTTCTGCTCACTTCACTTTGTATCAGTTCATATAAGTCTTTTCAGTTTTTTTTTAAATCTGCCTGTTTTAGCTCTTTTAGAAAAGGTAGATTACTAGTTTGACATAGAGTCAGCAGAAAACCTCCCCTTCTCTTGCTTTAAAGTTTTTATTCTTTGGCCTGTCATCTCCCCAGCAGAAAATTTTAAGCCCCAAGTACCAAGCTCTTTAGAATAAAGAGAAAGTTTCTCCCAGCCAACTAATGCACTCAGGCTTTTGTGTTTTCTTTCTGCTCTTCTTTCTGTTATGGGTCTTGGGACTCTTAATAAAATGCCTCACCCTAGTTTATAGTATATGTTCTTTATATTTCCCAAATGTTAATGACTGGTGACTAAGCTATAAACCAAGTAACGGTGATTTGATTAATGATTACCAAACAGCTCTGTAGCTTCAGTGTATCCCTTTACTGTTCCTGACCCTATCATGTGTTTATTATCAGCTTGGATAAATGAGTTTACTTGCTATTTGCCATTGGCATTTAGTGGGAAAGGGGTCAAGCCTTAGATATATTGATTGGGGCACTCTTTTCCTTATTAAGGGATAGTGACCATACTTAAAATTATTTCCCCTAAATTAACTGTATTTAGTGAGTGATAGATATAATTCTAACCCAAAACTCCCTCTCTGATGAGAGGAGTGGCCAGCCTAAAAGTCCCAATCTCTTGCTGCCCTTTTTGCAGGAATTGGGGGGAAGTGGAGGAAATGTTAGAGGTATCTAATCATTCCTCCCTTCCAATCATGTCTAGACAAAACCAGTGAACATACATAAGTTATATAGGAAGCACACATGTACACATACACTTACACACACACACACACACACACACACACACACATTACACTTTAAAAAAATCAAACTTAACCATAAATAAATAAGTGGGAAAGAAAATGGAGTGAGAATAAAATGGAAATAAAAGTGAAAGGAGGATAAACATATGTCCAAGACCTTTTCTCTTACCAGTAATGTTCATGACAACAGACTTGAACTTTTTTCCCCACAAATATGTGGCAGGGGTGAGAAGTGATTCAAAGTTCCTATGTCATCAATGTAAGGAATTCCAATGTGGAAACTCCCTCCACCAATTTAAATTGGCATCTGTCACTTATAGTCTTAGAGAGCTGAGTAGGGAGAAGTGACCTGCCCATGATCACATAGCATATATTTGTCGTTCAGGGCTTGAACTCATACATTTTTGTTCTTTATTTTTGTTTTGTTTTGTTTTGTTTTTACATACTAGGATGACTCTTAAATAAAATAAACCCACTTTGATATCAAAATTTGAGGGTGTTGCTTCTCTAGAGAGGAGAGAGTTCAGCCAGTCTACTTTCAAAGAGTCTGATGACATTAATCATTCTAGAATTCTTAGTAATATAGTCTTGGGTTTGCGAACTGGTCTGGAACTTAAAAATAACAATGCTTTCTATTTTAGCTGTGTTAGGAACACTAAATGAAGTGACATGATTTTTAATATAGACTTTCATTTGTTTGATTACATAAGTGTATTGAGGTTTATAACCATTTCTAGTGCATGATTTTGAGATCTGGATGAAACTGCATAAAAAGGCAGGAGGCAGGGTAAGATTTGTTGTTGAGGCATGTGAATCCAGCTCTCTCCCTTTGAGCAATTCCATAGGCTTCATCAGGAGAAAGATTGACAATCTGCTGTTCTCTTACATTCTTCACATGTAACCACTAATGGATAGGTGGATGCCCTATTCCATGCCATTTCTTTTATGTAGTTGGAAATGATGAGGTTTCTGTGAGTCTGATGGTTTGTGGTAGAACAAAGTAATCTGTAACCACTGGATGGTTGTGGCCTTAGCCCTAGTTGGTGTTACCACATCAGCCCAAGCATGACCCAGCAAAAGATGATTGTAATGCAGCCATCTCTAAAATACCGTGGGATCACAAGTCATTAATGTGGAGATCATACTGGAGAGGGTGGATTAGACTGGTAGCTGCCATGAAACTCCCCAATCATAGTAGGACCACCGAAAGGTGATTCAGAACTTTAGCACTTCCCCATCTTGTCTGAATGTTGGCAAGTAGAGTTCACGGTTAGAAAATCTGAAATTCCTTTCCTTATTAATTCCTCTCCTCTACCTTCTGAGAAGTATCAGAGGGGAGATAAGTAAAGTGAAAAAAACAGTTACTTTATAGTTTTGCTATTACAAGACATTCCATAGGTTTTTTAAAATTTATATGATGTATTATTGTTTTTCTTTTAAGTTATAATGTTTTAATAAATCATGGAAGTCACTAAAAATTACTTAAGCATTATGAATAAGGTCAGTTGGTGGAGAGTAGATTTCCCAAATGTAGAATGGGAACTCAGAGCAAAGATGAGAGATTTTTTTTATTACAGTAATTTCAGAGCATGTTCCAAGTCATACTCCTAGATCTAGTAATAATTCAGGACCATAGCACCATCCCATAAGCCTTAAAGAACTCAGAATGATAGAAGTCTCAGGGGTGGTAGAATGAGGCCCTTCTGATGAACAGCAGGTATACTGTAGCCTTGGGGAAGGCCAGGGCATGATAATAAATATCCTCCAAAGTAGCCTCTGGTCTGGTGGCTTCAGAGTAATGCCAAAACATGATTAAATTAGATGGTTAATTAACAAAACTGGCTGGTTAATTAATTAAATAATTAATTTAGTGACCATCTACTCCTCTGTATTTTTGCAGGAAGCTGGGAATGAACCAGGTTTGAATAGGAAACAAATGTGATATTTGTAAAGTGCTTTACAAATCTCAAAGCAGGTATCAAACTCATTGCCACTAGGGAACCAGATTAAAATGTAATTGGAAAAAGAAATTATTTTTAAAATTAAATTATTTATTTTTAGTTTTTGACATTCACTTCCATAAGGTTTTGAGTTTTAAATTTTCTCCTCCTTCCTCTCCTTCCCCCTCTCAAGACAATGTGCAATCTGATACAGGCTCTAAATATACATTCTTATTAAACATATTTTCACATTACTCATGTTGTAAAGAAGAATTACAACAAATGGGAGGAACCACAAGTAAAAGAAAAAGAAAAAGAAAAAAAAGAGAGAGCAAATAGTTTGATCCACATTCAGACTCCATAGTTCTTTCTCTGGATGTGGATAGCATTTTCCATCATAAGTCTTTTGGAGTTGTCTTAGAGTCTTGCATTGCTGAGAAGATCTACGTCTATCAAAGTTAGTTACCACACATGTGACTATTACTGTGTACAATGTTCTCCTGGTTCTGTTCACTTCACTCAACATCAGTTTATATAAGTCCTTCCAGGTTTCCCTGAAGTCTGCCTGTTCATCATTTCTTATAGCACAATAGCATTCCATTACATTCATATACCACAACTTGTTCAGTCATTCTTCAATTGATAGATATCCCCTCAATTTCCAATTCTTGGCCATCACAAAAACAGTTGCTATAAATATTTTTGTACATGTGGGTCTTTTTCCCATTTTTATGATCTCTTTGGCATACAGCCCTACAAGTGGTATTGCTGGGTCAAAGGGTATGTACATTTTAATAGCTCTTTGGGCATAGTTCCAAATTGCATGGAAAATTTTTAACAAAATAAATAAAAATACAATGAATTATGGGAATGTTCAGTCATTTCAGAGTCTTTGCAACCACATTTGAGGGTATTTTTTGGCAAAGATATTGGAGTGGTTTGCCTTTTTCTTCTCCAGCTCATTTTATAAATGAGGAATCTGAGGCAAACAAGGTTAAGTGACTTGTCCAGGGACACACAGCCAGTAAGTGTCCGAGGCTTGATTTGAACTCAGGTCTTCCTGACTCCTGGCCTGGTGATCTATCCATTGTGACACCTAGCTGCCACACTAAAACATGAGGGACTCATGAAAATGTTAATTTGTGGTTTTCTAAGTCAATAGGTGGTGGAGCAGCTAGAGGGTGCAGTAGATAGAGCATTGGGCCAGAAGCCAAGAAGACTTGTGTTCCTGAGTTCAAATCCTGCCTTAAACATCTACCAGCTATGTGACCCTGGATAAGTCACTTAACCCAGTTTCTCTCAGTTTCCTCATCTGTAAAATGAGCTGGAGAAAAAAAAGGTAAACCACTCCAGTATCTTTGCCAAGAAAGCCACAAAGAGTCATGAAGAGTCAGACAACAATAAAAACAAAGTCAATTTGTGGCTGCAGGGATCCAGTTTCTATTTTGCCTTAAAGCACTATATAAATGTTAGTTGTTGTTATCATCATCATCATTATCATCATTTGGTGTAACTTCACTAAGAGACACCTAGTATGGAATAGTATAGAATCTTCCTGTCACATAATTATTACAAAAAAAAAAAAAAAGCACTGACCTCGGAGTGCACACTTAAGTGACAAGCCTGGTTCTGCCCCTTACAACTTGTGTGGCCTTGGGAAATCACTTAAATTCCCTGGGCCCCAGTTACTTTCTCTACAAAATGCAGAGGTTGGACATGTGACCACCATGGTGCCTTCCAGCTCCAGATCTACATTCCTAGGAGAACAGAATATCAGTGATGAAATGGAGCGACTCAGGAGATGATCAAACTTGCCTCACCTCATCTTAAAGGTGAGGAAAGGAGGTGAACAGATTTCACCAAAGTCACACAGCTAATTAGTTGTAGATTCAGGAGTGAAACACGAGTTCAATATTCTTTCCACAAAAACAACAAGTCAAGTAAGATGCCACATGGAAGCATCTCAACATTCCTCACTCTACTTGTCAGGTTGGTCTCATGATGAATGCTTATTTCATATTTTCATTGTGTATGTTGACACTTCATGGTGATCCCAGGTAGCAGTTTGTCTGAAGACAATATTATGCATCAGATTTTTATCAGACAGGGCCAATTATGTAAATTTTCCTAAATTCTGTTTTAAAGAAAAGAAAGATTGATTGCAGAGACAAACCATTTACAGAGACAGTGATTTAGAAGGTGTTTCAGTTGCTAATGTGCCTTCACAAAGAGGCTGAATTTTGTTTGTAAACTTCAGACCCAGAAAATTGAATGTTCTGTCAACATCAGATAATTATCATGTCCTTCAGGGAAACCCTAAACTTAATAGAAATAGTCTTCAGGTTGGAATATGCTGGCTTTGAGTTTTTGCTGAAATACATTTGTAATACCAACTATGAAATTCTTCAGAATAAGGTAGATGAGTATGCCTTGGAGTGACTGAATTAACCTTCAGCAGTGTCAAGAAAGTGAACTAGGACCTGAGTCTTCTGAGGTCAACTGGTGGGGGCTGAGAGATATCCAAAAAGGAATGGTTAACCTCATAAAGTTGGTTCTTCTCTTCTTGTCCCTTTGCTTTCCCTCTTACCCCTTTGATTATTCCCTTTATCCCTCTCATTTCCTTTGTACAGAAAATAGATTAGGCAGAGGGAGGTGATGAAGGCATGGTGTTCAACAGAGATTCACTTGAATGAAAAAGTAATTTAACTGTCTAGTATGTATTCTACAATGCCCATGGAGTATTTCAAGCAGTAACTATATAACTGCCTTTGAGAAATTGCTGAATTCTGTAGAGAGGATCCTCATGTACCACTTGAGTGAAAGTATCCCAACTTTCAGGGGGTAAAGGCCCAAAAGAATGGAGATGCCCGGTTCATGATACTTAGTGGTTTGATAATTCACAAGTCCCCACCATTACAAATACCTTTATTAGATAGGCAAAGGATAGAATTAGCTCAAAACAAAGACATTGAATGAAATAACATAGTAAGAAAATTAGCAACAACATCTTTCCCCTAGAAACCAGGGGCACACTCTTCCATGAATACACACAGCAGGAAGAGTAGAAACAGGCAGGGAACACCTATAGAGAGGCAAACAGAGGGAACCCAGGTGGCCAGGGAATTCAGCAAAACAAACAAAAACAAAAACAAACAAACAAAAAACGCCCTCCCCTGCTTTTTTCCCCCAGTTTCTTGGCCCCTGAGGCCTCTCATCTCCTCGTCAGTCCCAGGTGCCAAGCAATTTGGAACAAAGAGGAGGGAGCTTTAAAGTTAGTACCCATAGGCTTAATTTTTTTGTTTTTCAGATTTCTCTTCCTGGTGAGAGATGTTATGTCCTTCTCTGAGAAATCTTATCTTATCTTAATGTGAGCATACCACTTTTCAAATTTTCATTTCTGAAGCCCAAACTATTTGTCCAATACAAACAGGTCTGGGGTTTCAGGTTCCTCAGTTTTTGAGCTCTGTGTCTCTTTTGTTTTGTTTTGATTTTTTTTTCATGTAAAAGAGTAGATGGTGAAAGGCACAGGGACAAGGGGCAAAGAAAATCATTAAAAAGTGGGGTTTGCTTCATTTAGAGACTGAATTGTATGACTGCTTAAAAAATTATGAACTTGAACATCAAAAAACACAAACATTCAATATGCTTAGAACGACAGGAAAAATGATTGCATAAGATGCTGTCAGTTATGATAGAGTTTGTTTCTTTAAAGAAATACATACATTTTAACAAGGTAGTAACAAAATTGCACCTTTTTTCCAGTTTTTTTTTTTCAGTATACTTAATTTTTTTTATTTATTGCCATTTATCCCCTATGGCTCTCACCACTCATTAACCAATCTCACTAATCCTCCTCCCCCAAATTGTAGAAAGCCCTCCTTTGTAACAAATACACATAATGATGTAAAATGAATCAATTCTTTGGCCATGGCTAAGAATGCATATCTCATTCCATACCTCTAGTTTGTCAACTTTCCACCAAGTGGCAGAAAGTATGTTTTATCATCAGACTTTGAAGTCACAATTGACCATTGCTTTGATCAGTATCCAGAGGCATTTCAAAGTAATTTCTCCTTACATTGTCACTGGGATCATCATATAAATTGTTTTCTCCATTAGTTGACGTCTAAAATCATCCAATTCAGAAAGCCTTCAGGTGGAGGAATATAGCCCACTTCTGATATTAGTATATGCTCTACATACCTGTCTCTTCTTTTAATAGCCCAGGACAGATGCACTACTGGCCTCTAGAAGAATATCCCTTCCCTAGTCCTCTGATATCTAGGTATGTATGTGCATATATCTTTTTCACATTCTGTATTTATTAAAAGGCAAAAAAGACGAAAAATGGGAGTTAGAGTTATATAGTAAAATTTGTGTAGAAGCACGTTTTGCTGCTTTGAGTCTTTGTAGTTCTGAATCTCTCTGTAGCATTTGACAATCATCATCCTTTCTTTCCTTTGGAGATACCCACCTTCCTCATTATCCTGCTACCTCTCTAATCAATCCCTCTTGGTCTCCTTCATTGGTTCTCAGTCCTTCTCAGACCCCATAATGTGAATATTCCTCAAGGACCTCTTTGCCCTCTATTCTTTTCTCTCTAGTTTTTCTTTAGTAATTTCAGTCATTCTCAAGGCTTCACCGAGCCCCTCTATGCAGATAACTCTCACAAATCAAAAAGAAGATATGACTTCTTCATTTACCTTACCACCCTTTCCACTCCAGAACCCAAGATTGTCCTTGTTCTCCCACCCTGGGGAAGTTAATCTATTCAACATCTGAGTGATCCTTGGGGTAAAACTAACCTGGCTGAAGGTGGGAGGGTTAGACCCTCAAACAAACCTCCTCTCTCTATAATCAAACAAGACTAAGTACTCCACCAATCCCTGCCTTGACTATAAGACAGAACCAAGTAGTCATTATCTGCTTAGCCCAAAGACTGATAATCAAATCAATATACCCATTGCTACTATGAAGAATATGATCATCTCCTGCCCTATGACTCCACTCAGAACCTTAGAATCTTTGATTCAGAGTCATGGATTGCCTAGGCTAAAAGTTCATTCCCTTTCCATCACTCCTTACCACTTTATACACATTCCTCCAACATCTCTATCATACTCCACTATCATTTCATTGTGCTCTTTGCATACCCATTCAATTTTTTTTACCAAAACTACTTTTCATAACTAGATTGGTACCCTCTTCCTGGTGATCACGTTGTATTTATTGTGTACTTAATTTTCTATGTACATTTTGTTTTCACTAAAGGAATGTAAACTGCACTCTCTAGTTTAGCAATACCAGGAAGCTAGGTGACTCCATGCATAGACCTGAGTTCAAGTTCAATATGTTCACTACACATATACAGCTGTATAACCCTGAGCAGGTCATATAATAACTGCCTGCCTCAGTTTCCTCAATTATAAAATGGGGATAATGATAGCATCTACCTCCAAGGGTTGTTGTGAGGATCTATAATATTTTAAAGCACTTAGTACAATACCTGACACATAATAATTACTTAATAAATGCTTGCTGAATTAAATTGAATTTTCACTTTCAATTTCTTTTTCTAGTGCTGACCTCTTTCCTGAGCTTGAGGTCTGTATCTCCAACTGCCTTCAGAAAATATCTTGTGGAATAATTCTACCAACACCTAAAATTTGAATATCCCAAATATACTCTACTGTCTCTGTCTGGGGCACCCTATCTCTCATGTTCATAACCTTAGAATTGCCTTGAATTTAGCCCTCTCTCCTTCATCTTTCATATGCAACAGCATTTCCAATCATCCTGATCTATATCTAGCCACTAGACCCAGATTGCTACAGAGGAAAAAGTGAGCCTGGTGACTTTGCATGGCCCTCCCTCACTTAAATTCAATTCACTTGTACATCATGGCATCACCTCCCTGCTGTGATAGTCCTCCAGAACAAAGGACAAACAACAATTCATATCCAACCATTTACAAAGGTCAATAGATTCCATTATTCTTCAAACAGACCTTCCCACTCCACCTTCTCTTCCCTCCATTCTCCCTCCTAACATTTCCAGAATGATGTTTTTTACTCAAAGATAAGGTCATACCCCTGCTCTGCTCAAAACTCTTGAAGTGGTTCCCTATTTTCTGCTGAGTCGAGTGTGAATTCCTTTACTTGGCATTCATTTTCTGAAATGTGAAAAATTTTAACCTTCCCCTCCTACTCAAATCAACTCAGTTCATTGTCTCTCTGTAGTCCCTATCTAAGATATGCACATATTTTGACGGACTAACTTGAGAATGTTTTGCCCAGTTGTACATTACGAACTACTGATGCGTTATTCCTAAACCACAAATCTGACCATGTCAGCTCAAGAAACCCTGGGGGTTCCTTATTGCTTCTAGAATGAAATAAAATAGTCTGTTGGCATTTAAAGTCCTCAGCAATCTGGCATCAGCCCACCTTTCCATAGTTATTACACTTTACTCCCTTCTCTGTACTCCTCTGTGCAGTTCAGCCAACCTGGCTTACTAGAAGTCCCCTTCCTAGAACACTATTATCTCCTATCTCTGTACCTTTATACAGGCTGTTCCCTCAGGCCTGGAATATAGTTCCCACTCATCTCCAGCTTTTAAGTGTTCCTGGCATCCATCAAATATTAGTTGAAATGTTATCTTCTATATGAAGTTTTCCTTACCACCAAAGCTGATAGTTTCCTCCTCTATCCTCAAATGACCACTCATTCATTTTTCTTACATGGTGTATACATTTATGTGAGTACATGATATTTCCACTAACACAATATAAGCTACTTGAAGACAGGGATTATTTATTTTTTATCTTTATATCCCCAGTGCCTAGATTCACAGGTTCCCAAAGCCCAAGGTACCACCCCCTGGTGGCACTGGAAGATCCAGAGGGGGTGGTAGTAGCCTCAGGTGTAATGGGGGACATTAATAAAAATAAGGTGGTGGGGGAAGCATAAGGAAAGAAGAGAAGATAAGAAAAGTTTGAAAAAACATTTGTGTATGTTTCATCTATTGTGTAACTCAGTCAAAGTCATAGTGACTATACTATTTTACAAATAAATACACAAAAGGCAAATTATAACCAATCAGTGGTCAAGTCTGCCAACAGGTCTTAACAAGGAAGTGCTGGCAGGCAAGCATGTCATGCCTTGTCAGGAAGTCCAGCATGCATATGCAGGAATACGTGTATGACTTATTTACAAAATGATACTATATGGTTATATGATGCAATAGCACATCATCAAAATTTCAATGCAGGAAAAATCTTACAGATTTACAACAAATTATTAAATTTAAGATGCATCATTTAAAAAGTGTTTTTTGAAGTGACACAAATTTCAAAAAAGTATTAAATGGTTAAAGAAAGTAGTTTCCTGGGGGGTGCTAGGTAATATTTTTTTAAGAGGGAATTGTAGGCATTTGGCCTACAATTTGTGAATCTCTGGTCTAGAACAGTAGATAATGTATAGTAACTGCTTGATGATGCTTTTGATTGGTTAATTGAACAATACAAGCTATTCCATTTTGTTTTATCCACTTTGTCTTTCCCTTGACAGCTAGGTGGTACATGGATAGAGCACTGGACCTGGGGTCAGGAAGACATAAGTTCAAATACAATCTCAAACACCTACTAGCTGTGTAACCCAGGTAAGTCTTTTAAACTCTGTCTGTCTCATTTTCCTCATCTGTGAAATTAGGATAATGATGGCATCTACCTTCCAGGATTGTGAGAACAAAATGAGATAATGCTTCTAAAGTAAACCTTAAAGCACTATATAAATGCTGATTGTTTTTATTGTGTAAAATCAGATAAATCTATTTTATACTACTGTATTTCATTTAGGATGTTTGTACTGTTCTGGAAATTGATGCAATTAGAACAAATGGCATTTGTAAATAAGACAATTTGGAGAATCTCAACATTGAGAAGAGTTATTCTGTTCTTCAGTTTATACAAAACATCCTCCATGAACCTGGAAAATGCTACAGATGAACCTTAATCTCCTTGTTTTATTCTTTACTTGATAAAACACACTCAATAGTTCTTTGAACAAAGTTATTTCTGCAGTCATATATGCCATCAAATTAGATAGATTTAATGTAGAAAGAAAACAGGAAACATCATATCTGAGATGCGTATACATAGCCCAAAATGGAATGGATTGACTATCTTCTCTGTTGAATGGTGTTGCCGTATCTATCTTGTCACAGATCCACTGATGTATTTAAGTATATTGACATGAAAGTATATGGACCACAGTGGAGAATATGATGAAGAGATTTGGGGCAAGAATTATTGAGGAGAAATACAAAGATAGAATTGTTAGGGGGGGAAAAAGCATGGAGTCAAAAAAAAATAAAGGGACTTCAGAAGTCATTTATTCCAATTAATACATGAATAAGAACCCATTCTACAATATTCCTGAAGAGTAGCCACCTTGATTCCACTTGAAGATTTTCAGTGATGGCATTCTCATTGCCTCCTGAGGCAATCCATGCCACCTTAGCAAGGCAAAGGACAACAAAAGAGACTTTCTTTAACTATGTTGTAAGCAAAGGAAGATCTGACAATTTAGAACTATGGAATGAACAGTGGAGAGAAAAGGAAACTATCAGACTGTAATTCTGGTTCTGTTTTCTCTGCAAAGTAAAATGACCTTCAGATTGAATTGTTGTTGGTGTCTGTTGTTCAGTTATGTCTGACTCTGCCACACCATGGACCATAGCACCCCAGGCCCTTTTATCCTCCACTATGTCTTAAAGTCTGTCCAAGTTCATGTTCATTGTTCCTATGATACTGTCTATCCATCTCATCCTCTGCCATCCCCATTTCCTTTTGCCCTCAATCTTTTCCAATACCAAGCTCTTTTCCAATGGATCCCCTCTTCTCATGTGGCCAAAGTACGTGCATTCAGAATTTGATCTTCCAGTAAATAGTCTGAATTAATTTCTTTAAGTATTGACTGATTTGATCTTCTTTCTGTCCCAGGGACTCTCGGAAGTCTTTTCCACAATTCAAAAGTTTTAATTCTGTGGTGCATAATTAGATTGAGAAGGGTAGATAAATAGCCAAGATATATCAGGAGGTAGTAAGAGAGCACCTAAGCTTCTCTCAGTGAATTCAAGTCAGTGATCATTGAACTACATTCACTATTTTGCAAGAGCTGAGCTACTCTCAGAGGCTTTAATTGTTATGGGGGAATGATAAAGGACACCATCCTTTGAGCATAATCTAGGAGACATTGCCTTGCCACGAAGGAGTATGGCATCATTTCCATTATTAACGAATATCACCCAGAATGGTAACCTTCATATTCTGTTTCCTCTGAAAATGGGTATGAATAAAATCACAGGTTTCTGTGGAATTACCACTAGGGAATGCATAGAAGAAAGGAGGAGAACTAAACAAATTCAAACAGTTCACTTCCCCCAAAATCCTGTTTTCAGAGCAGCTTATGTGCCATCTAGGAAATGCTTGACTTGGGATGAAGCTAAGGTGGGGGGAAAGGGGGGAATGGGAAGGTGGATGTAAGCCACTTGGCAATAAATAGCAACAACAATTAACATTTCAATAGAACCTATTATGTTCCAGGCATTGTGCTAAGCTCTTTACCTTTATTTTATCATTTGATCATGAGAACAGCCCTGGGAGGTAGATACTATTATTACCCCCATTTTACAGATAAAGAAACTGAGGTAGAGTTTATGACTTCCTCAAGGTCACACAGTTATGACTGCATTGTGACATTTATGAGTGTCGGAGGCTAGACTCTAGGACTTAGTAGAGGCTTAAGTGTTAAGTATTGTTTTGTTTTGTTTATTGATTCTAGGCAAAGAGGAAGTAGCCTATGATGTTAAGCACATTTGTCAATTATTTTGACTCCACTATCTAAAAATCACACGATTAGGACTCAGTAAAATATACATAGGTAATGGAAGAGGCAAGGTTTCCCCAAGGGAGAGCTCAAGAACTAATTCTTGATTAGGTAAATCTACAATAATACACAAACTAAATATCAAGAGTACCCCTTCCCCATAGACAAAGGTGGAACTGAGAGACAGAGTCTACTTTCTGAAAACCATAGAGATCTTGATATTTATGGCAGCCGAGTGATGCTGTGGATACAGCTTTGGGCTGGGAGTCAGGAACACCCAAGTTCAAATCTGGTCTCAGACATTTACTAGCTATATGACCCTGGATAAAAGTCTCCTAACTTCTGTCTGCCTCAATTTTGTCAACTGTAAAATTGGGTTAATAGTAGCACCTACCTCCTGGGTTGTTGTGAGGATCAAATGAGGATCAAATTGTAAAGTTCTTGACCTAACATCTGGTATATAGTAAGCGCTATATAAGTGTTACATATTATTACTTTCTTGTCACTTCCAGTTGAGTGCACATGCATAATAACGGCCAGGGTTATCCTGGATTGACTGACTGATTCCAAATTCTTTTGTTGAAGAGTGGTTATTAACAACACCAGGTGGTTAAATCTAGATTTACCATGGGACTCTGTACATACTAAGCATTTAATAAATGATTGTTCAGTTGAATCAACTTAAATGGAAATTGTATCTAATGGCACACATGGACTTCCCTTGACTTTTACCTCAAATCTGCTAGGGAGCTTGAATAAGTTGTATAGGCTCTGAAACCCATAATTGCATGATTTGTGTGCTTTTCTGAGTGGTATTCATTTAACACCTACTCCATTCTTAGCAGACGCTTTCCTTTACTATAAAGGCATCTTTTAAAAGTGACAAAATTGCCTTTTGGGTTTTTCCTTTAGCAACTTGAATCACTTAGGGTTAAACAGATTATCAATCACACTTGCACTACATTATACACTGTGTTACAGAGTTTTACCTAATCAGGCCACAGAACTCTGAGAGAAAGCCCAGCCTACGCAGGAAAAAAAGTTTGGATTATACTTTCATTTCTTGGCAGCATGTGTCATGAATTTAGGTCCACTCCAAACTGCTCCTTTTTTTTAACTATAGAAAATGATTCTGATTTTTAGCTTTTTAAAACAACATATGAGGTTTAACCAACTGATGGGAGGGTGGGTTTCAAAGGGATTACATCAATTGCTCTTTGATTTTTATTTTCACTACGATACTTATGACCTGGGTGCTAGAATGAGCCTTCTATGGAAGATGAAAAGAGAAAAATAAGCTGAAGTAAGGGACTATTGTCAAAAGATTTTCATGGTAAAGATGCTAGATGTGCTAAAAAAAATTTTTTTTCACTCTGTCAATTTACCTCATATCCAGCAATTGCTCCACTCTCTCCCCTGACCACTAAATATATTCCCCTTTGCCTAGCCAAATCCTACCTATCCTTCAATGGAAGAGAAATAGGGATGAGATGGGGATAGGAGTGGGGATGGAGCTAGAGCTACAGATGGGGATGAAAACTGAGGTTGTGATTTTACAGGATATAAGAAAATCCTGGAAAAGGAAAGTGCCTCTATCAAAATAGGTCGACACCTTCTCTGCAACTTATATTCATTCAGGTACATGAAACAGCTAGGTGGCAGTATGGGTAGGAGCACTGGACCTGGAGTCAGGATAGACCTGAGGTCAAATCCTGCCTCAGCCACTTCATGTGTGACTGAGCAAGTCATCTAACCTCTCAGCCTCAGTTTCCTCATCTATAAAATGGAGGAAACTAATTCACTGAGTTGTTGTGAGAGTCAAGAACTATTTAAATGTTAGCTATTACTATAGAGTTGTCTTTAGCAATGAAAAGTTTTGTAAATATAACACACACACATATATGGAGAGACAGAAAGAGAGAGACACAAAGAGAGAGAGAGAATTTTACAAAACTTAAAAAACTATCTAAATTTTAGCTACTTTAGAGTTGCTTATTACTTAGAGTTGTCTTAAACAATGAAAGGTTAAGTGACTTGTCCTTGGTCAAGCAGCTAGCCTGAATGTATTTCAGAGGAAAGACTTGAATCCAGGTCTTCCTGACTTTGGGGCCAGTTCAATTTTATTCAACTCTATGAAGCCTTCTATAACTGCTGCAGTCACCAGAGATCTTTCCCTCCTCTGGAGTCATAGTCTCAATAAGTTGTCACTTGCATATATTGCCAGGAGTTATTTCCTGCATAGCTACCTTGCATTATTCAGTCAATTTCCAAAGGATCTCATGTGACCATGAATTTAGTTAATTAATACCTTTTTTGCATTACAGCTCCTTAATAGAAATACCGATTGAAGCAGTTTTGCTGAAAGAGACACTTGTGAAATTGTGACAAGACTGGAGAAATGGTATTCCTGAAAGGTGGGGCCAAGCATTCATTGACATCCTTCCATGAGAGGGACAGCATTCTATGCTCTCTTCCTCCAATATAGCCAGAAACCCCTTTGGCAACCTGATGAAGCAAATTAACCCTTTCTCAAAGTAATCTTTTGAAATGCATAAAATAAAATACTGAGTATTACAAAGGAAATAAAATGTTAATGTAAATAAATATGCATTTTTTTCCCATCCAAGTTCACAGACCCTCTGAAATCTATCATGGATTCCAAAGAATTAAGAATCCATGCAGGGGCAGTTAGGTGGCACAGTGGATAGAGCACTAGCTCTGGAGTCAGGAGGACCTGAGTTCAAATCCAGCCTCAGACACATAACACTCACTAGCTGTGTGACTCTGGCCAGGTCACTTAACCTTAATTGCCTCACATTAAAAAAAAAAAAAGAATCCATGCAATAAGGGGAGAAAATTGTTCCCTACATCCAACTCCTCAGTGGAGAACAGGCTTACTTGGGAAAGGTATAAGGAAAAGAATAAAGTCAAAAAGGACCAGGAGAAACACAAAATAGAGAAGAAAGGTAAAATGATTAGGAAATAAGACACATTTTCCTCTCTATTCTCTCCTTTCTTCTCTTGCATTTATATCATAAAACTAGGGGTGCAAAACTTTAGTGCAGAAATACTCCAAGCAAGAATTTGGAGAAAGGAGAGAAACCATTGTTTGGAAGGATGGAGGTGGCATAATGCTGAAATGCATAGTTGAACTTTTTCTTCTTCTTCTACATTTCAGAAGCCCTAGACACAGCTGGGTTCGGTCTTTCTAGTCCCCTACCTACTTCTTTCTCTTTCCTAGCATATATAACAACGCATAGGCACTGACCCAGTTAGGTCTGGAGCACCCTGTCCCAGTAAGAAGCCCAAGCTCCAGTTCAGGCATAGTAGGTTGAATTGATAATTAATTTATAAATTATGAGATGACACACGCATGCCCGGTTCTTTGGTTATTTGCCAGGAAAGACCACAAGGGTGTGGAAGAAGTGAAGTTGCAATCACACTTTAATGAGGTATAGAGAGTACAGGGGTGAATAGGCATAGAGAGTACAAAGACAAGCAGGAAAAGGGGTACAGAGGCTGGGTGCAAATGTGGATGGTTTGGTGAAGGAAGGCAAGCAATGATGGGAATGAGATGGGGAAGGGGAAAGGCATAGAGAATTACTCATGTAACCATGGATTTAAGATGGGAGCACTCAGCAGCATGGACCCAATAGTGATGGAAGAGGGTTAAGGAGACAGAAGTTTGAGGTCTCATTTTTATAGGGTTTTGGGGAAAACAGTCTTATCTGTGCCATCTTGGGGTTAGTTCATTAATATATCCAAATCATCTCAAAGTTTTTAGTAAAACTTAAAAGTTAGCATGTCCACATCATCTCAAAATTATCAACACCATTTGGTGTTCTGTTAGTCTTCCTGGGGTTGTCTGGAACTTACCTGAGATTTACACAACATAGGCCCCAAAATGCCTGACAGCAAAGCCTAGATGGCTTCCCCTGATTCAGCACAAATTACCGGCAATTGGGTTTTGGTTAACAATGGTATGATTTGCAAGTTGTCCTCCTTTAATGTTTGGGACACTTTGTACTTGACTTCCAGATTTCCCTTTGTAATCATACTTGCTGCTATTGCCACTTTATACTGGCTAATTATAGACTTACTATGCTGACTACAAGTAGGGGTGGTGTCAAGGGG
Source organism: Vombatus ursinus (assembly GCF_900497805.2). NCBI lineage: Eukaryota > Metazoa > Chordata > Mammalia > Diprotodontia > Vombatidae > Vombatus > Vombatus ursinus. The sequence continues at coordinate 4,236,445 of NW_020954585.1, forward strand.
ACCAGAACAATATATAATGAGCTGGGCCTCTAGGGAGATTCTTTAGTCATTGTCACTAACTCTTTACACCTTATTCCAGAGGCCTGGGGAAAATCACTCAAAGCTTAGGTTTTCACTCCTTATTCAAGTCTCCCCAAAGAGAAGAAAGATCTGGTACAGGATAGCTATTTATTTTCTTCCCATAAAAAATGCTTAAAACACAAAAGACAAAAGATAAGCCAAAGATTTGAAATGTGAAATTATATCCTATAACTTTTTTTATAGCTCTCCTAAAAGGTCAGTACTTAAAACAGCAAAACATAAAGCAATTTACAGGACTTCTGACCCATTTTACCTTTTCTTTAGCCTTGAGCTATTTGAACAACTCCCTCAAGGCACATGTCTTCTAGAAAGTCAGTCCAGGGCTTAGGGTGATCTTCTCATCAGTGATAATCTTTTCTGACGGGAGTAGAGTTGTAAAAAAACTCCCGCAGCAAATCAGATATGACTGAGGCACCTAGGAGTTCCCAACCTCTTGAACTCACAGCAAGGTTTCTAAAGTTGAAAATGTCTATCTCAGGATTGCTGTTTGGACACCTATGCTTAGTGAAAAGAAACATAAGTGAAAAACAAAACCAGGAGCCCAAGGTCCAGACTAAGGCTCATTTAGGCACCATATGTTCCTGTGGCCTTGTGAAAGCAACTACCAGTTGTCAGGATGAAGAAAACCCCTCTCTAGTCCTCACAGGAAGTCAGAGAGAAAGGCTCTTCAGAGTCTCCACATGCAGATAGAAAGAGAGAGAATGAGAATCTCTTCTTCTCTTAACTCTCTTCCCCTGCTGCCATTAGAGGGAAATGAAGAGATTTTAGCATCCTTTGAAAATGTCAAGTTTTTCAGTATTGAGACAGAACATATCTTATAACCTGAGACTGGCCCAGGGCATCTCAGTTCAATTCCAGCAGGATGTGCCCTCACCAGAACTGAAAGAAGAGTGTGGGAGAAAGGAAGATTATTCTCATTACACTGGGATAGCTATTTCTTGATCAGACTTTGGAAATTGTGGAGTACTCAGTTCATATGGGCTTTGACTTTGCCTGAAAGTCTTTTCTGGGTTGTCTTTAGAGTTTGTTAATACTTTGGGTACCATACTTCATACAAGGTTCAATTGGAATCATATATTAAAGTTCAATTAATATTCAATTTCTTTTTAAAATGCATGTTTCATATGTATGTGTGCATGCGTGTGTTTAGTAATATAATTGTAGTGAAGCTAAAATTCCTCTTACAAAGGAATGATATGATAGATTAATACAATTTTTTAATTTAAAATGTCACAAAGTAATTATCTTTTATGCCTATGTATTCAATAGAAGCAAATTTTGTTTTCAAAGGCACACACACACACACACACACACATATACATGTATGATTGACTGGATTCAATTTCCAAAATGAGCTATCACCTAGGAAAAAACATCTTGGTTTGCAAGATTAATTTTGCTGTAGTAGTATTCCAGGCACTAAGCTAACACTTATTTAACTTTTCATGTATTTGTGTCTTTTCTACCAAACTAGATTAGAAGGTTCTTGAGAGAAGGACCACAGTTTATACTTTGTATCTGACATAGTACCTTGCATAGTGCCTTGCCCATAGTAGGTAAATAGTATTTATTGATTAATTGCATTCTTTTTGTGCACATACACACCTATCCCAGAACTAAGCCCTTAGTACACATTCAAAGATAACTTGCCAAATTAAACTTTTTGGCTAGCACCATACAGCAATGGACTGAGTTACCTTATAAGGTTGTTTGCTTCCCAGCAAGGAGGTATTCAAGCAGTGGTGGATTGCTGATAGATGGGTGTCCATCTATCAAAGAGATTACAAAGGGGAGTCTTGTATTGGTTCAAAGTTCCAATAGATGACCCGTAAAATTCTATCTGAACCATTCACAGTTAGCAGAACTCCAGGCTCTCATTTTACAGGTGAAGTGGAGCCAGTACTTCTTACTCTGCTGAACCACCCCACCTTTCTAGGTCTTGATAATTCCAGTTTTAAAACAGTCCATCATTTTGTCAGATTCATGTTTGGGAGGATGTGACAAACTAAAGAAGGACTCAAAAATGAATTAAGGAACAAGAAGAAAAGAGACAGTATGATGTATAGTTAGATGGAGAGTCAAGAGAAACATCATTCAAATCCTGCCTTTGAGACTTACTTACTGTATGACCATAGGCAAGTAGTACTCAATTTCCTCATCTATAAAATGAGGGGGTTGGGCAAGATGGTGTCTGAGATTCTACCTAGACCTAAACCTATCCCCATTGTAGATTTTAAACAACCAAATGTGAATAAGATGAACATGAAAGTGCTAGCCTAGCTATGCCAGGAAAAAAATGTTTTAAAATAATTGTAAAAGCAACATGATTTAAGTGGAAAGACTGCTAAATTTTGACAAGGGACATGGATTCAAATCTTGGTTCTGCTACTTATTGCTTGCATGACTCTGGGCAAGACAATTAAACCTCTGTTGAGAGAAATTATTGTTTCTCTCTTATATTAATAAAGTTTTTCTCTTTTCTGTTTCCTCATTCAGAAATCAGCTCGTTGTAGATTATTCAGCCAGTATCTCCTCAATCTTGTTCGGATCCCACCCAAAAGGGGAAATACACTATGTTCTACTCAGGATGGGGGCGGGGGAGGAGGAGATCTTTTGTCTAGATTGCCCTGCCCTGGTCTGGGGATGGTCTGGCTAGAGATAAGAAAGAAGTCCATAATCAAAGTCAGGTTTCCCCCAGCCCCTCATTAGAATAGGTCTGCCTCTCATAAGATTCATTCTGCATTAATTATTAACCAATCAAAGTTGATTGTCACTTGTCGGGAACATATCATCTTCAAGTGGATCCCATGAGGGCTCATTGGTTCACAAGAAATGGGCTTTTATTAATTATTTACTAGCCATAATTAATAAAATGATTAATTACCCAGAAATTATGTCTCTTGGACTTTTTATATATCCTACGGTGTCTCAGTTTCTTCATCTGTAAAATGAGGGAGTTTTTGGAAGTAAGTCTAAAATTCCCTCTGACTCTGAATCTATGATTCTAAAATGGTCAAAATGGTTTCATAAAGAATAGGAACCAAGTAAAATCCCTTTCCAAATTTCTTCAGTGGAGAAGAAATTTTTTCCTCCCCAAGTCATCTTATCCTGCCAGGAAATTATTTTGATGCATCTCTTGCATTTGAGAAGCATGTGGTATGGACCCTGAGGGGCAAAGACTACCTCCTGCTCCTCTCTCAGGTCTGACCAGGATTATCTGCTCTGTCTCTGAAGGTGCCACAGCAGATCTGGGTCACAGTCAGCAGATGTATTTGATATTTTTAAATGATCCAAATGGAAATGATGGAGTCAAAGCAAGGCCTGTCAAGTGCTGGCATATGCAAAGCACTGTGAGCAAAACACACTGTCATTATACTTGAAATGCAACAGAAATATAAATAATGCAGAATAACTCCTGCTTTTATATATTCTCTTAGACTCTTAGCTTTTGGGGATAGTCCCTAGGGCCTAAGTAGCAAAAACACTGTCACTTAGTGTACTTCTGTTTCCATATAAGTGGCCTACAGAAGTAGCAGTATCATAATTTCTGTTACCACATGGGTGAATCTGAAAGCCCTGTAATCTGAGACAGAGGGGAGGGAAGGACAAAGGAGGTGGAAAAAAGAGAGGTGAGGAAGGATAGGGAGAAGAGGAGGTAGAGCAGGAAAGGGAGAGAAGAAGAAAGAATAAGAGAAGGGAAGCAGGGAGAGAACAAGAGGGGATAAGGAAGATGGGAAATGAAGGGAGAGAAAGGAAGAGAAGAAAGGAGGGAAGGGGAAGAGAAGGGAAAAGGAAGAGGAATAAAGGGAAAGAGAGTGGAGGAGAGGAGAGAAGAAGGGATGAGAAGAGAAGGGTAATGGAGAAGAAGGAAGGAGGCAAGAAGGGGGAAGATAAGAAGGGGTGGTGAAGGGGGGAAGGAGGGATAGGTGGAAAAAAGAGAAGGAAGGGAAGGGGGAGAAGCGAAAGAGAAGAAAGAAGAAGAGAAAAGGGAGGGAAGTGGAGGAGGGAAGAAGATAAGAAGAGGAGGAATTAGGAAGAGGAATGAAAAAGGGAGGGGAGAAGAGGGGATGAAAAGAGGAGATGGGGAGGGGAAAAAAGAGAGAAGAGGGGAGAGCTTAGGAAGTAAGGAAGGAAAGGCAAGGAAAGGGAGGAAGGAAGGAAGTGGAGGAGAAAGAGAGAAAGTCAGTGAGACAAAGAGACAGAGAGACATGCTCATTGGTCTCTGACAGAACATCATCAGAATTCTCACTTGGCATTGATGTTTAAAGGGGCTGGGCATCAATCCTTCATTGAAACAAGAGTGTATTGATGGGGGACCAGCAGAGCAGTAGGCAATATAGATTTCGGCACAGAAAAACAGTTCCCTTTCTAATTCGTGGTTAGGAGTCACTGGGGAATATGCTTAGGATGAGTAGGTTTAAAAATGAGCACCCAAGCAGCAATAGAGCCTGGCACAGCTTACATCACTTAGCCATGTAGGGCAGCTTCTGCCCTCCCTGCTGCTTACCAAGTCAAGGCCTCAGAGTTACTCATGGGGTGGGGGAAACAGGACAAGTTTGCCAGGTTTCCAGCATTTCAGAGGACCCGGAGGCTGCTATGTGGGGAGAAGGAAGTACTGAGGCAGTGGAGGAAAATGAAGCAGCTGGGTTCAAAAGGTAATTAGCATGAGCCTGAAAGCCTTCCCCGTCCTCTTATAACTCCCTCAGGCTCTTTGCTGCCCTACAGTGGTACCACTGCTTTCTGACTGTTGTTCCTGGTGTTTATGCCCTAGATTCCACCAAACTAGAACTGCCTTCAGTGTTCTTTATAATTCTATTTCACCTGTATACAAATGTTAAAGACGGGGAGGAGCCCCACATGCCATTTTTGCACTGGACTACAACATCCAGCAGTGGTCCAGTGTGGGCCTGTTAGTCATTCAATTTCAGCTGTTCTTAGTACCAAATAGACAATCCTTTCTCTTGCTCACTTATCTGTTCTCAGAAACAGGAGGAAGTGGCTGATTCTGTGGTATGATTGAGGAGCACCAAGAAGGTCTTCTAGCCCAGAACCTTAACAAGGAGCTGTTGCATCTGAGGAGAGGGAGGTGAACTAGGGTCCAGGTGCCCTCACGGACAAGAGGAAGAAAATGTGCTGATATACCTTTAGGTTTCATCATTGCTAAAAGACTCGCTGCTCTGGACCAGGGATTGAGGAAGGAAGCATACAAATTGAGGGTTCTGCTAGTGCCTTCTAAATGTAAAAACATTCAGGCAAAGTCCTAGAGGGCAGCTAGATGGCACAGTGGGTAGAATACCAGGCCTGGGGATAAGAAGATTTGAGTTCAAATCTAACTTCAGACACTTAATAGTTGTGTGAACTTCAGCATGTCACTTAATCTCTATTTGCTTCAGTTTATTTACAGGATTGTTGTGAGGATAAAATAAGATAATAATTATAAAGCACTTAGCAAGTTACCTGATGCATAGTAAACAATATATAAATCTTATTTATTTTATTTTATTTTTTATTCTAAATTTGACAAACACTAAAAATAAACATGCATATTTCTTTTCTCCCACTCAATAGTATTTTATTTTTTCCAATTACATGTAAAAGATAGTTTTCATTATGTTATTGAGTTTCAAATTTTTCTTTCTCCCTCTCTTCCATCCTCCCTCCCCAAGACAGCAAGCAATCTGATATACGTTATACATATACAATCATGTTAAACATATTTCCACATTAGTCATGTTGTGAAAGAAGAAACAGAACAAAAGGGGAAAAACCACAAAAAAAAAAAAACAGAAAAAAAGTGAAAATCATATGCTTCGATTTGCATTCAGACCACATAATTCTTTCTCTTCATGAGGGTAATATTTTCCATCGTGAGTCTTTTGGAATTGTCTTAGATCATTGTATTGCTGAGAAGAGCTAAGTCTGTCATAGTTGATCATCACACAGTGTTGCTGTTACTGTATACATTGTTCTCCTGGTTCTGCACACTTCACTCAGTATCCATTCATGTAAGTCTTTCCAGATTCTTCTGAAAGCCACCTGCTTGTCATTTCTTACAGAAAAACAGTATTCTATTACATTCACATGTCACAACTTGCTCAGTAATTCCCCAGTTAGTGGGTATCCCCTCAATTTACAATTTTTGCAACCACAAAAAGAGCTGCTATAAATATTTTTGTGTACATGGGTCCTTTTCCCTTTTTTATGATGTCTTTGGGATACAGACCTAGTAGTGGATCAAAGTATAATTTTATAGCCCTAAGAATAGTTTCAAATTGTTCTCCAGATCGGTTCACAGCTCCACCAACCATGCATTACTGTTCCAATTTTCCCACATCTTATTCAACATTTAACATTTTCCTGTTTTGTTGTATTAGCCAATATGATAGGTGTGAGGTTAGTACCTTAGACTAGTTTAATTTGAATTTCTCCAATAATGGTTATTTAGAGTATTTTTATATGACTATAGATAACTTTAATTTCTTCCTCTGAAAATTGCCTGCTCATATCCTTTGACAATTCATTAATTGGGGAATGACTTGCATTCTTATAAATTTTGCTCACTTTTCTATATATTTGAGAAATGAGGCCTTTATCAGAAAGACTAGCTGTAAAAAAAATGTTTCCCAGCTTTCTGCTTTCCTTCTAATTCTGGTTGCATTGGTTTTGTTTGTGCAAAAACTTTTTACTTTAATGTAATCAAAATTATCATTTTGCATTTCATAATATTCTCTATCTCTTGTTTGGTCATAAATTCTTCCCCTCTCAATAGATCTGACAGGTTAATTATGCCTTGCTCTCCTAATTTGCTTATGGTATCAATCACCTTTTATATCTAAATTGTGTACTCATTTTGACTTTATCTTGGTATAGAGTGTAAGATGTTTTTCTATACCTACTTTCTGCCATACTGTTTTCCAATTTTCCCAGCAGTTTTTGTCAAATAGTGAGTGCTTATCCCAGAAGGTGGGGTTTATCAAATAATAGATTACTATAGTCATTTACTACTGTGTCTTATATACCTAATCTATTCCACTGATCCACCATTCTATTTCTTAACTAGTACCAACTAGATTTGATGATTGCTGCTTCATAATATGGTTTTAGATCTGGTACAGCTAGGCCACCTTCCTTAGCATTTGTTTTTTTCATTAATTCCCTTGAAATTTTTGTCATTGGTTCTTCTAGATTAATTTTGTTATTTTTTTCTAGCTCCATAAAATAATTTTTGGTAATTTGATTGTTATGGCACTGAATAAGTAAATTAATTTAGGCAAATAGTCATTTTTTATTGTATTAGTTCAGCATAACCATGAGCAATTGATATTTTTCCAATTGTTTACATCTGATTTTATTTATTTGAAAAGTGTTTTGTAATTGTGTTCATATAGCTCCTGGGTTTGTCTTGGCAGGTAGACTCCCAAATATTTTATAATGTCTACAGTAACTTTAAATGAAATTTCTCTTTCTATCTCTTGTTTCTGGGCTTTGCTATATATATATAAATGCTGATGATTTATGTGAGTTTATTTTATATCCTGCAACTTTGCTAAAGTTGTTCATTATTTCAAGTAATTTTTTTTAGTTGATTCTCTAGGATTCTCTAAATATATCATCATATCATCTACAAAGAATTGTAGTTTTGTTTCCTCATTGCCTATTCTAATTCCTTCAATTTCTTTTTTCTTCTCTTATTGCTAAAGCTAACATTTCTAGTACAATACTGAATAATAGTGGCGATAATGAGCATCGTTGTTTCAATCATGATCTTATTGGGAAAGCTTCTAGCTTAGCCCCATTTCAGATAATGCTTGCTGATGGTTTTAGATACATGCTACTTAACATTTTAAGGAAAGCTCCAAATATTCCTTTGCTCCGTAGTGTTTTTTTTTAATAGGAATGGGTGCTATATTTTGTCAAAAAGCTTTTTCTGCATCTATTGAGATAACCAAATGATTTCTGTTAGTTTTGTTGTTGATATGGTCAATTAAGTTGATAGTTTTCTTGATATTGAACTTGCTGTACATTCCTGATATAAATCCCACCTGATCATAGAGTATTATCTTGGTGATGAATTGCTGTAATCTCTTTGCTAATATTTTACTTTAAAATTTAGCATCAATATCCATTAGGGAAATTGGTTTAGGGGGCAGAGTCAAAATGGTAGAGTGAACACAGGGAGTCTTGAGCTCTCCCCCAAACCACTCCAAATACATGTAAAAAAAAAGTCTGAATAAATTCTAGAGCAACAGAACCCATACAAAGACAGAGTGAAACAAATTTTCAGCCCAAGAATACCTGGAAGGTCTATATGAAAGGTCTGTTGCACCAGGCTGAGAGAGGAGCATAGTCCAGCAAAAGCACACCAACACAAACCAAGCCCCAGTGAACTCAGAGCAGGCCTCAGGGGGCTGAATCTCAGGCAGCTGTGGCAGTTTCCAGACTTCTCAACACAAAAATGCCACAGACAACTTAGAAGGTCAGTAGGAAAGGTCTGTCACACCTGGGTGAGAGAGGAGCACATTCCAGCTCTGGTCCCATCAAAGCCCCAATGCATCAGCAGTAGCAGTGGCAGCAGGTGTTTCCAGGGCTCTCAGCCCACAGATGGTAAAGGGATTGAACAACTGATCAGAAGAAGATTACAGGGGTTTCTTTGATGGAGCTAAGGTAGAAATCTATTATTTTGCCCCTATTTGCATCTGGGTTGTAGTCCTGGGTGGAAGTCATGGGGCAAGGAGGAGCACTGGCATAGCAGAGCTTGTGGCAGCAGTGAAGAGTGAACCTTCCTCACAGTTCCAGGGTGAAAAAAGAGTAATTGTGGTCACTCACAGACCAGAGCACAGGCCAGAAAAGGAGTAAACATCTCCCCTTAGATCATACCATCTTGGAAGAACTGCAAACTTACAGGTCCCTAGAAGTATCTCTGAAAACAGCTGCACAAAACCCCTAAAACTTGGGACAGTACACCCTTCACAATGGAAGCAGAGCCCTACCTTAACAAAGAGTTAAAAATCCAAATAATTGGTTGGGAAAATGAATAAACAGTGAGAAAAAAAACTCAGACTATAGAAACATACTTTGGTAACAAGGAAGATCAAAACATACATTCAGAAGAAGACAACAAAGTCAAAGCTCCTGTATCCAAAGCCTCCAAGAAAAATAAGAATTAATCTTACATCATGGAAGAGCTCAAAAAGTATTTTGAAAATCAAGTAAGAGAAGTAGAGGAAAAATTGGGAAGAGAAATGAGAGTGATGCAAGAAAATCATGAAAAATGAGTCAACAACTTGGTAAAGGAGACCCAAAAAATATTGAAGAAAATAACAGCTTAAAAAATAGATTAGACCAAATGGCAAAAGAGGTCCAAAAAGTCAATGAGAAGAAGAGTGCCTTAAAAAGCAGAATTGGCCAAATGGAAAAGGAAGTCCAAAAGTTCACTGAAGAAAATAATTCCTTAAACACTAGAATGGAGCAAATGGAAGTTAATGACTCCATGAGAAATCAAGAAATCATAAAACAAAACCAAAAGAATGAAAAAATAGAGGACAATGTGAAATATCTCAGTGGAAAAACAACTGACCTGGAAAACAGATCCAGGAGAAATAGTTTGCCCTGATATTCTAGAACCAGAGGGTAAAATAGAAATTAAAAGAATCCACTGATTACCTTCCGAAAGAGATTCCAAAAGCAAAACTCCCAGGAATGTTATAGCCAAATTCCAGAGTTCCCAGGTCAAGGAGTAAATATTGCAAGCAGCCAGAAAGAAACAATTCAAGTATTGTGGAAACACAAGCAGGATAACACAAGATTTAGCAGTTTCTACATTAAGGGACCAGAGGGTTTGGAATATGGTATTCTGGAGGTCAAAAGAGCTAGAACTAAAACCAAGAATCACCTACCCAGAAAAACTGAGTGTAATCAATTAGGGGAAAAAAATTGACATTCAGTGACACAGAGGAATTTAATTCATTTTTGAGGAAAAAACCAGAGCTAAATAGAAAAATTGACTTTCAAATACAAGACTCAAGAGAAACATGAAAAGGCAAGCAAGAAAGAGAAATCATAATGGATAAAGTTGAACTGTTTACATCCCTACATGGAAAGATGATATTTGTAACTCATGAGACCTTTTACATTATTCGGGTAGTAGGAGGGAATATATATAGACAGAGGGCACAGAAATATGAAGGGATGATATCTAAAAAATAAAATTAAGGGGTGAGAGAGGAATGTACAGGGAGAAGGAGAAAGGGAGAGGTAAAATGGGGTAAATTATCCCATAATAAGGCAAGAAAAAGCTTTTACAGTGGAGAGGAAAAGGTGGAAGGTAAGAGGGAATGAGTGAATCTTACTCTCATCAGATTTGGTTTAAGGTGGGAATGACATACACACTCTATTGGGTATGGAAATCCATCTTACCCTACAAGAGGAAAGTTGTAGCTCTGCTCTTACCCCAAAACATCTACCTTATGAGTATCTGGCATTAAGAGATAAAGAAACTCACACATCTTAAGACTCCATCTAGGAAAACTTTGACCTCAGAACCAGCAACATGACAAGGACTTTAAGAAGAAATATTGCCCAAAGTTAAGTGCTAGCTTTGATAAGCCTTTTTTGTGGTTATTGTCAATCCCTGCCATTTTGTCTTTTCCCCCTAGGCCATGTGACCTAATTACGAGTTTAAAAATAAAATAAAATAAAATAAATTCTTAGCTCAACAGAAGTTTTAGTTGAATACCCAACATTTCTGTTAACTTGGGCTTGCTCTCATTCTCATAAACATTTCTATGCTTCCCTGGGAAAAATGAAATATCAACCCACACCCATGAAAATTATAGATAAAATGAAGGGCACCTGATATAAGTAATGTCCTCCCTGTGGAGGATATTTCATGAATGCTGTTACCTCTCCAAGTAAATTCTCTTTTCTAGTATGGTTTGGAAATAAGGTGCTTATATTATCATAGTCTGGTGAAATACAGCCAACATAAAAATATGTTAAATATAATTTATTGATGATTCATGACACTTGAGGACCTTGTAGATTGTACTATTGATGTAGAGGGTATGTGCATGTAGAGAATTGTTTTAGAGCTGGAGAAGGGACATTAGAACTCCCCTAGCACCCCTCATTTTATAAATGAGGAAGTAAGATTAGAGAGATGGAGTGACTTTTTCAAAGTCACACAGCTACCCAGAATTAAGGACTTTATATGCACCAAACAATCTGTAAGACTATGTACTAGAAATTAGGATTATAAAGAAAACCAAAAAAAAAAACCTAACCCTGCCCTCAAGGGATTTACAGTCTACTAGGAAGATAAAAGTTGTATCCAAATAACTAAATACAAATTAATTTGAATAGGGAGAGAGTACTAAAGGTATTATTCATGTAGGACATGAATTAAACCTTGAAGGAAGCTAAGGATTCTAAGCAGCAGAGGTAGGTAAGCAGGGAGTGTGTTCCAGCCACCACAGACCTCCTGATCGAAGTCACAGAGCTAGTTAATGGAAAGTCAAGTTCAAGGAATAATGAGTTGGACAGTTTGGCCGAAACAGAGTATCAGAAAGCAAGTAAAATGAAATGTTTTTAAGGTAAGCTGAAGACAATCAGTGGAGGTATTTAAATGCTAAATTGAAAAGTATCATTTTATCCTAGACTTAATAGAGAGCCATTGAAGATCCTTGAGCGGAGGACATGGTCAGACTGATGATTTAAGAAGAATATTAGCTGTTTGGAGAACAGATTGAAGAGGGATTAGAATAGAAGAAGAGAGACTAGAATCTAAGGTCATCTGACTCCAGAGTCTCTACTCTTTCCAATACCATACACAGCATCTAGAAGATGAATATGTCCTCATGCTACAATACACCCTCTAAGTTAATGTTGGGGGGAAAAAGTCCTAGCTGTTTGTTTACTTGTCATTTCCCTTCATCATTTGAAAGCAAAGCATAAAAGCTGCAGCTATGGAGGAGTCAGATCATGGAGAATTCTAAGAGATAAGATGCCAGAAATCCCACTCTGGCTAGATTTTCTTTAGACTCTTTCAAGGCTCTGTTTTGTGAAGTGGTGGGATCCCTGGCACATCATTCTGACACTTCGATGATTTCTGAAACTTTGGATAACAGGGGAAAACAGTACCTTAAGTAGACTCCATTTAATTTGATTCCTTCCCAACCCCTCCAGTACTAATTACAGCATTTTTATTCTGAGCAGCAGTGCAAATATACCAGATGTCAAACTGACTTCTTCAGCAAAGCCGAAAGAGACAGTTGATAGGGGAAGAGCGTAAAGGGATTTACGAGAGTGAAGGGTGCAAAGGGATTGTTTTTGCCCTTGTCTAAGCAGCTCTACAGATCACTATGTAGCTTTTTACAAATGATTTGAGGGGAAAATAACACACAGATATCAATGTACATTGCCAAATGCACCTATACGTCTGTGTGATGTAGCATGGAAGCCTCTCCTGGGACCCAAGAATGGGGCCAATCACTTACACTGAATGCTCAAGGGAAATCTCTAAGGACAGAAAAATCTATGTTGAAAAAGTCACTTTCAAATTTCTTCTTAAAAGAAACATATCATAAATTTAGAGCTATAAAAGACCTCAGAGACCTTCTCACCTAATCCTCTCAGTGTACAGGTAAGGAGACCGAGGCTCAGAGAGATTAAATGCCTTAAAATCTTAGATCCAGAGCTTGGTTTATTAAACTTTTTGTGTATTGTGTTCCCTTTTGGCAGTCTAGTGAAGCCTAAGGAACCCTTCTCAGAATAATTTTTTTTTAATATAGGATATACAATGTAGGGTGTCCCAAATGTCTGAGTGATGTTTTAAGCTATTAAAACTTAATGTTTTAAAATTCATAAAATAGAATATTTGATGTCCCAAAAGTCTTAGTACAGTTTAAGCTATTAAAACTTAATGTTTAATGTTTTTAAATTCATAAAACATAGAATGTTTCAAAAGTCTTAGTACAGTTTTAAACAATTAAAACTTAATGTTTTCACATGCTTAAGTAGTTATGTTTTAAATGTATAAAATAACATACAGGTTGTCCAAAAAGTCTTTGTGCAATATTAAGCTTTAATAGCTATTAACATTACATTATAAAGCTTTAAACTTTTGGAACACCCTGTACATAGGATTACAAGGTAACCCGAGCATGTTGAAATACAGTTATAAAAATATGTTAAGGGTTCAGAGACTCTCGTTTAAGAACCTCTAATCTAAAGTTACAAGGGACCTTTGAGGACATCTAATCCAACTCTCTCATTTGAAGGATGAGCGCCATAGTGCACAGACCACCAGTCCTGGATTCAGGAAGAACTGAGTTCAAATCTGACCTCAGACACTTACCAGTTGTGTGACCCTGGGCATGTCATTTAACCCTGTTTGCTTCAGTTCCCTCATCTGTAAAACAAGCTGGAGAAGGAAATGGCAAACCACTCCAGTATCTTTTCCAAGAAAACCCCAAATGGGGTCATGAAGAGTCAGACATAACTAAAATGACTGAACAACATATTGAGACCAAAGTCACACAGGTCAATCAGAGGTAAAATTTGAACCCAGGTGCTCTAACCCTAGATGCAGAATGCTTTTCCACTCCACCACACACTGCCTCCTAAAGAGTAATACATGTTTCCTACAAAGAGGTAAATTAATTATAGAATTAATGGAATAGGCTTGCAAAAAAGTACAATTAAAGCTAGCTTAAATTGTTTTTTTAAACAGATAAGGAAACTGAGGCAAACAGGGTTAAGTGACTTGCCCAGGGTCACATAGCTAATAAGTGTCTGAGACCAGATTTAAACTCAGGAAGGTGAGTCTTCCCGACTCCTTGCTCCTGGTTCCTTGTTCCACTACACCACCTAGCTGCCCTCTAGGATCAGTCAATAAATAAACATTTATTAAATGTCTACTATGTGCCGGGCACTACACTGAGTGCTAGGAATATTAAAAAAAAAGTAAAAGACAGTCCCTGCTCTCAAGCAGTATGCCATCTAATATAGAAGACAACATGCAAACAAATGCATGCAAAGAAGTTATATACAGTATAAAAAGGAAATAATTAACAGGAGGGAGGCACTGGAGTTCAGAGGGTTCAGAAACAGCTTCCTATAGAAGGTGGTATTTTATTTTATTTTATTTTATTGTTAATAATTTATTTATTTTTCATTTTCAACATTCACTTCCATAAGATTTTGAGTTTTAAGTTTTCTCCCCCTCTGTTACTGTCCCCCTCCCCAAGACGGTGTGCAGTCTCATATAGGCTCTACTTCTACATTCCTATTAAGCATATTTTCACATTAGTCATAATGTAAAGAAGAATTAGAACTGATAGGAGGAACCATGAGAAAGAAGAAACAAAACAAAACAAAACAACAAAAGAAAGTATGCTTCCATCTGCATTCAGACTCCATGGTTCTTTCTCTGGATGTGAACAGCATTTTCCATAGTGAGTCCTTTGGAGTTGTCTTAGAGCCTTGCATTGCTTAGAAGAGCAAAGTCTATCAAAGTTAATCATCACACAATGAGGCTGTTACTGTGTACAATGTTCTCTTGGTTCTGCTCATTTCACTCAGCATCAGTTCATATATGCCTTTCTATATTTTTCTGAAGTCTGCCTGCTTATCATTTCTTTTAGCCCAGTAGTATTTCATTACATTCCTATACCACAACTTGTTCAGCCATTCCCCAATTGATGAGTATCCCCTCAGTTTTATAATACAATTTAATGCTTTATAATACAATTTAAGATCTGGTACTGGCTATGCCACAGAAGTTATTTTAGATGAGACTTAAAGGAAGCTAGGGAGATCAGTGTTTGGAGTGGAGTAAGGAGAGCATTGTATGTGTGGGGGACAGCCAGAGAGAATACCCAGAGTCAAGATATAGAATATGCTGCTGAGTGACCCTAGGCAAGTCATTTAACCCGTTCTTGCATTAGTTTTCTCAATTGTAGAATGAGGATAATAATAGCAACTACTTCCTAGGGTTGTTGTGAGGATCAAATGAGATAATATTTGTCATATATAAGCACTTACCTAATCAATGCTTGCTTCCTTCGTTCCTGACATGGAACAAAATAAATAAGAGTTTTTATTAAAATTCTATAGAGAATAGAAAAGGACTTACAAATGAGCTAAAAAGAAGTCAAGAGAAAGCTCTCCTCTGATGAATCCTTCCACCCATGGGACCCTAAATAGTTGTTTCTTCTTTATTAGCACTGTTCTGAGGTTGGTGTTTACTTGTTTCAGTTGTGTCTGACTCTTCATGATCCCATTTGAAGTTTTCTGGGCAAAGATACTGCAGTGGTTTACTATTTTTTTTCCAGCTCATTTTACAGATGAGGAAACTGAGACAAACAGTGTTAAGTGACTTGCCCAGGGTCACACAGCTAGTAAGTGTCTGAGGCTGGATTAAAACGCAGGGAGATGAATCTTCCTGATTCCAAGCCCAATTGTTCTATACACTAAGGTCCTCCTAAATGATGAAAGGAGTTGGGGTTACTAGTGAGTCATAGAATCATAATTTAGAAGTAAAAGGGTTCTTGGACATCATCTATTTCCTTTCATTTTACAAATCAGGAAAGTTGGGGTCAGGGAGGTTAAGTAACTTGCGCAAAGACAAAACAACAAGTGGTAGATTTGAATACAGATCCTATGACTTCAAATCACATTATTTCCACTGAACTACATTGCACATTCCCCTCTGATGAGCTACACTTATCTAGGGACTAGCAAAGTTTCTGCAGACTTAGAACGTCACTGGTAGGTTGCAGAGGGAAAAATTTTGATTTATTAGGAAATCAACCCTCTCCTCTCCTAAACCTATATAGTCTACATGATTCATAGTATCTGAGGAGGGCAAGGTACATATTTGTTCCTCTTCATTGAGATCTTGTACCTCATGGTTCCTGGACTTTGACCCATTCTTAGGTCTTGGGTTCTCTTTGTTATTAATCTTTCTTTCCCCTTCAGTTCTACATTATCCCACTCCTGTTGCCAATAAGCACGCATAACACTATTGTAATTCCCCAGGTCATGTATATAATTCTGCATTGGCTAGTCATTCACACCTGTGTTCCTATCACCAGTACTACTATCTCCATTGCTACTGCTGGACAATCATCGTCACTCCTTGCTATTATTGCTATCACCAACATCTCCTCTGAAAAATGCTATACCTCTTTTAAAAGATTACTAGGGCCAATAAGCATCTAAGCAGGCTAAAACATTTCCAGATTTTTGTTTGTCAGGATCTGAGTGGATACCCACCTAGCGGGCACAAAGAAGGGCATCTCAGCAAGACCTTTTGACTCATCCATCTCAACTTATGTTCCCCAGCCCTCACGTCTAGATGAATCAGAGCATTTGCCCTCTAATCTCCTCTAAGGTACAGGCAATGTGTCCAATGTCAGCATCTGCTCTTGAGTTTGTTTTGTTCTTTGAGACTGGGAAAAACATTTGCATTTCTTGTCTTGGACATTTCTGACTTAAGGTACTAAGCACAGTGCCTGGCAATTAGCAGGCACTTAATAAATGTTCATTGATTGATTGAAAGCATTCTAAGAGACAGAGATAGCACAGGGAATAGTTTATGCTCTGCAAAGGCAAGGGAATGGGAAATGGAATGTTGAATTTGGAGAATAACTAGTTCCAGTTTGACTAGAAGAAAGAGTATATGGATATAATATGTCTTGGAAATGAAATATAAGCCATTTTGTGTAGGGCTTAAATATGGTCCATCATTTTAGGTTATGGGGATCATTTTGAATAGACTGTCACTCAACCTGCTAATTAACCCACCCAACTTCATATCATCTTTAAATTTGACAAATATTCTGCATGCATATTCATCCAAGTCATTAATTTTAAAACGACAAAAATCACAGGTTCAAGGACAGAGCTCTGGAGAACCTCACTGGAGATATTACACTTGAAAGATTTTGACCTATTCAAAGCTATTCATATTGGGTATGGTTATTCAACCAGTTCCAAATCCACCTAACTTCTCTATTATATAACCAACTTGGTTCATTCATTCCAAGCCATTTTTTTAACAAAAGGCAAAAATCAGAGATCCAAAAACAGATTTCTGGAGGAGTCCACTATAGACCACATACATGAAAGGTTTTGACATATTAATGTCTACTCTTTTGGTAAGTTTATTGAACCAGTTTCAAATTCCCAAACTTCACTTTTATATTACTTATATCTCTCCATCTTTGTTCATTCAATTGAACAATTGATAACATACTATGTAAAACACTTTGCAAACCTTAAAGGATTATATAAGTACTAGCTAAAATTATTAGCTATTATTCATTACATAAAGATATATTAAGCATCTGCTGTATGCAAAGCATTTTTCTAGGTACCAGGGATAGAGCTGCTGCTGTTGTTGTTGCTGTTAATTATTATTATTATGGATAACTTCTTGAGCCCACAGACAGAGCTTAGATTCTGTTAGCAAGGATAGAATGCATAGAGATAAGTATGATACAAGGTAGGGTATGACAAAGTCAAAGAAGAAATCTCAATAAAATGCTCTAGGAAAATTTGAGGAGTGAGAAAAAAAATTCAGCAAAGGGGATCAGAGGAGACTGCTGAAGAAAATGGCCCATTAGCTGAATGATGAAAAAAATAAAAAAAAAAGATTCTGAAAAAGTAAGAAAAGAGAATATATTTCAAGTGTGGAGAAAAGTCTTTGTAAGTGCCTAAAGGTACAAGATGGCATCTCAAGTACTAGAACCAGACAATGATCTGATTTTGCCAGAACAAAGACTATAGGAAGGATAGTAATAATGAAATGTGGCTAGAAGAGTAGGTCAAAATCAGATTGTAGAAGACCTTAAATGCGCTATTTTGTATTTTATTCTAGAGATGTTAGGGAGCCATTTAAGATTTTTTAAAAATAAATTTTATAGATTGTATTTTATTTATTAGTATTTATTTACTACTATTGTCTTTCTATCACAATGACTTGCTTCCTACCCACCCATACCCTCCTTTGTGACAAAGAAAAACAATTGAGCTAAACCACGTGACACCTCATCTGACAGTGTATACAATATTCTATTCTATTGTTTCCATCTCTCTTTTATTACAGAAAAGGAATGTTTCACTATCTCTTCTTTAGGATATTCATTTGTTATTGTTGTTACTTCCTATTATTCAGAGTTCACCTTTTTATTGTTCTTTCATTTATATTCTTATACTCACCATATATGTTGTTTTCTTGGTACTGTTTAATTTACTTAACATTAGTTCACTCATATGTTTCCACATTTATCTGAATTCTTAGTATTTATAACTTTTATTGCATAATAACATTCCATTACATTCATTTATCACAATTTGTTGAGCCATTTCTCAAATGATAGACTTTGTCTCACATTTGCTACTACCAAAAGTGTACCAAGAGAGCTGCTATGAATATGTTTGTATTTACTTCTTTCTATTATTTCTTGACTTCTTAAAGAATAAGACCAGTGGTAATATCATTGAGTCAATTGCTATGAACAACTTAGTAATTCTTACTAAATGAAGTCAAATTGAAATACAGAACTGTTGAACCACTTATGAGGTCCCATTAATAGTGCATTACTCTGCCTGACTTCTCTCTATCCCTCCAGCATTTATTGTTCCCATTTTTTTCATCTTTCCCTATTTACATGGAGAAATATGACACTACAGTAATTTTTATTTGCATTTCTCTTACTATTAGTGAAATGGAGCCAAGTTTAAATGTGGCCATTTATAGTTTGAAACCTTTGAAAACTTCATACTTTTTTACTATTTATCTACTGGAGAATAACTTAAATATTATTTTGGGTATTTTCAACTTAATATTTTATTTTTTCCAAGTACATGTAAAGATTATTTTCAACAGTCACTTTTTTTGGGGGGGGGGTAACTTTATTTTTGTTAATTTATTTATTTTTAGTTTTCAACATTCACTTCCACAAGTTTTGAGTTCCAACTCTCCCCTCCCCCAGCCCAAGACAGCATGCATTCTGAATAACCCTTCCCCCAATCTGCCCTCCCTTCTATCACCCCACCTTCTGTCATCCCATTACCCTTCTATTTTACTGTAGGGCAGGATAGATTTCTATACCCTATTGCCTGTATATCTTATTTCCCAGTTACATGTAAAAGCAATTTTTAACATTTGTTTTTAAAACTCTGGGTTCCAAATTCTCTCCCTTCCTCCCTCCCCACCCACCCTCATTGAGAAGGCAAGGAACTAAATATGGGTTATACATGTGTAGTCATGTAAAACACTTTCATAATAGTCATGATGTGAAAAACTCATTCTATTTCCCTTCATCCTATTCCATCCCCCATTAATTCTATTCTCTTCTTTGACTCTGTCCCTCCTCAAAAGTGTTTGCTTCTTATTACCCCCTTCCTCAATCTTCCTTCCCTTCTATCATGTTCCCTCTCTTATCCCCTTTCCCCCTATTTCCCTGTAGGGTAAGACAGATTTCCATACGCAATTGAGAGTGTATGTTATTCCCTCCTTAAGTCAAATCTGATGAGAGTAAGATTCACTCATTCCCTCTCACCTTCCCCCACTTCTCCTCCACTGTAAAAGCTTTTTCTTGTCTGTTTTATGTGAGATAATTTACCCCATTCTACTTCTCCCTTTCTCCTTCCCCCAGTATAATCTTCTCTTGCCCCTTAATTTTATTTTTTAGATATCATTCCTTCATCTTCAAGTCACCCTGTGCCATCTATCTATCTATCTATCTATCATCTATCTATCTATCTATCTATACATACAAATAATTTTTTCCCTCCAACCACCCTAATACTGACAAAGGTCTCATGAGTTACAAATATCATCTTTCCATGTATGAATGTAAACAGTTCAATTTTAATAAGTCCCTTATGATTTCTCTTTCCTGTTTACTTTTTCATGCTTCTCTTGAGTTTTGTATTTGAAAGTTAAATTTTCTATTCAGCTCTGGTCTTTTCATCAAGAATGCTTGAAAGTCCTCTGTTTCACTGAATATCCATTTTTCCCCAGAAGGATTATACTCAGTGTTGTTGGGTAGGTGATTCTTGGTTTTAATCCTATGTCCTTTGACCTCTGGAATATTATATTCCAAGTCCTCTGGTGCCTTAATGTAGAAGCTGCTAAATCTTATGTTATCCTGATTATGTTTCCACAATACTTGAATTGTTTCTTTCTGGCTGCTTGCAATATTTCCTCCTTGACCTGGGAATTCTGGGATTTGGCTACAATATTCCTAGGAGTTTTCTTTTGGGAATCTCTTTCAGGAGATGATTGGTGGATTCTTTCCATTTCTATTTTGCCCTCTGGCTCTAAAATATTAAGGCAGTTTTCCTTGATAATTTCTTGAAAGATGATGTTTAGGCTCTTTTTTTTTTTATCATGGCTTTCAGATAGTCCAGGAATTTTTAAATTATCTCTCTTGGATCTATTCTCCAGGTCAGTTGTTTTTCCAATGAGATATTTCACATTGTTTTCTATTTTTTTTTATTCTTTTGGTTTTGTTTTACAGTGTCTCGATTTCTCATAAAGTCACTAGCTTCCAATTGTTCTATTCTAATTTTTAAGGAAGTATTTTCTTTAGTGAGCTTTTGGACTTCCTTTTCCATTTGGCCAATTTTACTTTTTAGGGCATTCTTCTCCTCACTGGCTTTTTGGACCTCTTTTGCATTTGGGTTAGGCTATTTTTTAAGGTGTTATTTTCTTCAGTATTTTTTGGGTCTCCTTTAGCAAGCTGTTGACTTGTTTTTCATGATTTTCTTTCATTACTCTCATTTCTCTTTCCAGTTTTTCCTCTACTTCTCTTACTTGTTTCTCAAAATCCTTTTTGAGCTCTTCCATGGACTGGGACCAATTCATATTTTTCTTGGAGGCTTTAGATGTAGGAGCTTTGACTGTGTTCTCTTCTTCTGGTTGTACGTTTTGATCTTCTTTGTCACCAAAGAAAGATTCTATGGTCTGACTTTTTCTTTTTGCAAGGTTTGCTCATGATCCTAGTCAATTACTTGAGTTATAAACTCTTTGTTAAGATAGGGGTCTGCTTGGGGCAGCTAGGTGGCACAGTGGATACAGCATTGGTCCTGAAGTCAGGAGGACCTGAGTTCAAATCCAGCCTCAGACCAAACACTTGACATGTACTAGCTGTGTGACCTTGGGCAAGTCATTTAACCCTGATTGCCTCACAAAAAAAAAAGATAAGAGTCTGCTTCTATTATGGAGGATGTACTGGCCCAAGCTTCAGGGGGTTTTGTGCAGCTATTTTCAGAGATACTTCTAGGGACTTGTAAATTTTCAGTTCTTCCAAATTGGTATGATCATACCAAGGGTAAGGTTTTTACTCCTTTCCTGGACTGGGCTCTGGTGTATGACTGACCACAAGTACTCTTTTCTGCCTTGGAACTGTGAGGAGGATTCTCTCTCCATCACCACCACAGGCTCGACTACACCAATGCTCCTCCTCACCCCAGGACTACCACCCAGGACTGTGATCCAAATCTAAGCACAAGTGAAGCAAGAGAATCCTGCCTCAGCACCAGCAAAGAGATCCCTGCAAACCCCTCTGATCAGCCACTCAACTCCCCCTCCATCCGTGGGCCAAGAGCTCCAGAAGCAGCCACCGCCCTGAGGCTGCACCAGGACTGGGACCGAAGTGTGTTCCTCTCTTACACAGGTCCAACAGACCTTTCCTATTGACCTTCTATTCCATTTTTTGGATTGAGAAGTCTGGAAACCATTGCAACAGCTATTGATTCAGTCCCCTGAGGCCTGCTCCAGATTTGCTGAAGCCCAGTCTTCGCCTGCATGGCCCACCCAGCCTGGTGCAGCCTCAACATTCACTTTTTAAAAAATTTGAGTTTCAAATTTTTTCTCCCTCCCTTTCCTACCCCCTCCCCAAGATGGTATGCAATCTGATATAGGCTGTACATGTACAATCATATTTACACATTAGTCATGTTGTGAAAGAAGAACAGAGCAAAGGAGAAAAACCAGAAGAAAGAAAAAAAAGAGAAAATAGTATGTTTCGATTGGCATTCAGAAGCCATATTTCTTTCTCTGGATGTGGATAGCATTTTCCATCATGAGTCTTCTAGAATTGTCTTACAGTACTGCATTGCTGAGAAGAGATGTCTATCAAAGTTGGTCATTACACAGTGTTACTGTTACTGTGAGCAGTGTTCTCATGGTTCTTTTCACTTCATTCAGCATCAGTTCATATAAGTCTTTCCAGGTTTTTCTGAAATCCTCCTGCCCATCATTTCTTGTAATAGAATAGTGTTCCATTATATTCATGTACCACAATTTATTTAGCCATTCCCCAATTGATGGATATCCCCTCAATTTCCAATTCTTGGTTGCTACAAAAAGAGTTGTTAGAAATATTTTTGTACATGTGGGTCCTTTGACCAGTTGTATGATCTCTTAGGCATATAGAGCAATAGTGGTATTGCTGGATTAAAGATTATGCAGTATTATAGCCCTTTGGGCATAGCTCCAAATTGCTCTCCAGAATGGTTTGGATCAGTTCACAACTCCACCAACAGCTCATTAGTGTTCCAATTTTCCCACATCTTCTCCAGAATTTATCATGGGTTTTTTTTGTCATATTATCCAATCTGATAGGTATGAGGTGGCACCTCAGAGTTGTTTTAATTTGCATTTCTCTAATCAATAGTGATTGGAGCCTTTTTTTATTTGACTATAGATAATTTCTTCATCTGAATACTGCCTGTTCATATCCTTTGACCATTTATTAATTGGGGAATGACTTGTTTTCTTATAAATTTGACTTAGTTCTCTACATATTTTAGAAAAAAGGCCTTTATCAGAGACAATGGCTGTAAAAATTGTTTCCCAACTTTCTGTTCTCCTTCTAATCTTCATTGCATTGGCTTTGTTTGTGCAAAACCTTTTAATTTAATGTTATAAAAATAATCTATGTTGCATTTCATAATGTTCTCTATCTCTTGTTTGGTCATAAATTCTTCCCTTCTCTATAGATCTGACAGATAAACTATTCCATGCTCCCCTAATTTGCATATGGTACCACAATTTGTGTTTAAATCATGTACCTATTTTGACCTTGTCTTGGTGTGTAGTGTAAGATGATGCATTATGCTTAGTTTCTGCCATACTATTTTCCAGTTTTCAAAGCAGTGTTTTGGGTTTTGTTTGTTTGTTTGTTTGTTTTTGTCAAATAGTGAGTTCTTATCCCAGAAGCAGAGGTCTTTGGGTTTATTATTGGGTAAATTATTATAGTCATTGACTACTCTGTTTCTTGTGTACCTAACCTGTTCAAATGATCTACCACTATATTTCTTAGCCAGTACCAAATAGTTTTGGTGATAGCTGCTTTATTTTTATCGTAATTATTTATTTATTTTTTTTGTTTTCAACATTTACTTCCACAAGATTTTGGGTTCTAAATTTTCGCCCCATCTCACCCCGCCCCCCACCCCAAGATGGCATGCATTCTAAATACCCCCTCCCCCAGTCTGCCTTCTCTTTTATCTCTCCCCCCCTTCTCTTATCTCCTTCCCCATCAATTTTCCTTTAGGGCAGGATGGATTTCTGTACCCCATTTCCTGTATTTCTTATTTCCCAGTTGCATGTGAAAACATTTTTTTAAACATGTGTTTTTAAAACTTTGGGTGCCAAATTTTCTCCCTTCCTCTCTCCACACCCACCCTCATTGATAAGGCAAGCAACTAAATATAGGTTATATATGTGTAGTTATGCAAAATACTTCCATAGTAGACATGCTGTGAAAAACTAACTCTATTTCCCTTAATCCTATCCCGCCCCCCCATTTATTCTATTCTTTCTTTTGATCCTGTCCCTCCTCAGAAGTATTTGCTTCTGATTACTCCCTTTCCCAAACTGCCCTTCCCTCTACCATTCCCTTACTCTCTTGTCCCCTTCCCCCCCTCATTTTCCTGTAGGGTAAGACATATTTCCACACCCAATTGAGTGTGTATGTTATTCCCTCCTTAAGTCAGATCCTATGAGAATAAGATTCACTCATTCCCTCTCACCTTCCCCCATTTCCCCTCCACCATAAGAGCCTTTTCTTTTCTGTTTTTTTTTTGTGGGATAATTTACCCCATTCTACCTCTCCCTTTCTCCTTCTCCTAGTATATTCCTCTCTCACCCCTTAATTTTATTCTCCAGATATGACCCCTTCATTTTCAACTCAAATTTTCAATTCAACTCTGGTCTTTTCATCAAGAATGCTTGTAAGTCCTCTATTTCACTGAATGACCATTTTTTCCCCTGCAGGATCATACTCAATTTTGCTGGGTAGGTGATTCTTGGTTGTAATCCTATCTCCTTTGACGTCCAGAATATTATATTCCATGCCCTGCGGTCCCTTAATGTAGAAGCAGCTAAATCTTGTGTTATCCTGATTGTGTTTCCACAATACTTGAATTGTTTCTTTCTGGCTGCTTGTAATATTTTCTCCTTGACCTGGGAACTCTGGAATTTGGCTACAATATTCCTAGGAGTTTTCCTTTGGGGATCTCCTTCAGGAGGAGATTGGTGGATTCTTTCAATTTCTATTTTGCCCTCTGGTTCTAAAATATTAGGACAGTTTTCCTTCATAATTTCTTGAAAGATGATGTCTAGGCTCTTTTTGGAACATGGCTTTCAGATAGTCCAATAATTTTTAAGTTCTCTCTCCTGGATCTGTTTTCCAGATCAGTTGTTTTTCCAATGAGATATTTCACATTGTTTTCTAATTTTTCATTCTTTTGGATTTGTTTTACAGTGTCTTGATTTCTCTTAAAGTCATTAGCTTCCAATTGCTCTATCCTAATTTTTAAGGAAGTATTTTCTTCAGTAATCTTTTGGACTTCCTTTTCCATTTGGCCAATTTTGCTTTTTAGGACATTCTTCTCCTCATTGGCTTTTTGGACCTCTTTTGCCATTTGGGTTAGGCTATTTTTTAAGGTGTTATTTTCTTCAGTATTTTTTTTTAGGTCTCCTTTAGCACGCTGTTGACTTGTTTTTCATGATTTTCTTGCATCACTCTCTGTTTTTCCTCTACTTCTCTTACTTGCTTCTCAAAATCCCTTTGGAGCTCTTCCAAGGCCTGGGACTAATTCATATTTTTTCTTGGAGGCTTTGGATATAGGAGCTTTGACTGTGTTGTCTTCTTCTGGTTGTATGTTTTGATCTTCTTTGTCACCAAAGTAAGATAATATAGTCTGACTCTTTTTGCACTGCTTACTCATGATCCCAGCCAATTACTTGAGTTTTAAACTCTTTAAGGTAAAAGTCTGCTTCCAATGTGAAGAGTGTACTGTCCCAAGCTCCAGGGGTTTGTACAGCTGTTTTCAGAGATACTTCTAAGGACCTGTAAATTTTCAATTCTTCCAAGGTGGTATGATAAAGGGAGAGATGTTTCCTCTCCACCTCCACAACAAGCTCCACCCCACCAGTGTTCCTTCTTGCCCCAGGACCGCCCCTCGGAACTGTGACCCAGATCCAAGCACCGGTAAAGAAGAGATTCCTGCCTCAGCACTGGCAAAGAGATCCTTGCAATCCCCCTCTGATCAGCCACTCAATTCCCCCTCAGTCTGTGGGCCAGAAGCTCAGGAAACAGCTGCAGCCCCGGGCCACGCTCGAGACTTACGGCTGAGACCTAGCTCCTCTCTCACCACAGTCACAGACTTTTCCCACTGACCTTCTAAGTTGTCTTTGGCACTCAGGGGTTGAGAAGTCTGGAAACCTCCTCAGCTGCCTGTGATTCAGCCCTCTGAGGACTGCTGCAGGGTTGCTGCGGCCTCTGCGCCCATGCTGAACTGCGCTCCTCTCCCTGCCCGGTGCGATATACCTTTCTAATCAACCAAGACAACCTCCAGGCTGTCTTGGGCTGGAAATTTGTTTCATTCTGTCTTTTTGTGGGTTCTGCTGCTTTAGAATTTGTTTACAGCCATTTTTTTTTAGGTATTTGGAGGGCTTTGGGAGAGAGCTCAAGATAGTCACTGCTTTCCCTCTGCCATCTTGGCTCCACCCCCCCATGTTCTGGTTGCTGCTTTGTAACATAATTTTAGATCTAATATGGTTAGAACACCTTCCCTTGCATTTCTTTTCATTAGTTCTATTGATATTCTGGACATGTTATTTTTTTTTTAGCTCTATAAAATAATTTTAATTGGTATGTTTTCATTGGTAGTTCAATTGGTATGGCACTGAATAAGTAAATTAATTTAGGTACAATTGTCATTCTTATTATATTTTATATTTTATTATATTTTTCCAATTATTTAGATCTGGCTTTATTTGTGTGAAAAGTATTTTGTAATTGTATTCATATAGTTCTTGAGTTTCTATTGCAGGTAGATTCCCAAATATTCTATAATGCCTATAGTAACTTCTGTGGAATTTCACTTTCTATCTCTTGCTTCTGGCTTTTTTGGTAATATAGAAATGCTAATTATTTCTGTGGCTTTGTTTTATATCTTGCAGCTTTGCTAAATTTGTTAATTATTTCAAGTATTTTTTTTTAGTTGAGTCTCTAGGATTCTCTAAGTGTGCCATCATGTCGTCTTGCAAAGAGTGATAGTTTTGTTTCTGCATTGCTTATTCTAATTCCTTCAATTTCTTTTTCTTCTTTTATTGTTAAAACTAACATTTCTAATACAATATTGAATAACAATGATGATAAAGGACATAATTGTTTCACCTCAATCTTATTGGAAATGCTTCTACTTTATCCCCATTACATAGAATGCTTGCTGATGGTTTTAGACAGATGCTACTTTTTATTTTAAGGAAAACTCGATTCATTCTTATGCTTTCTAGTGTTTTTAATAGAAATGGGTGCTGCATTTTGTCAAAAGCTTTTCTCTGTACCTATTGAGATAATCATATGATTTCTGTTAGTTTTGTTATTGATATGGTCAATTACATTTTTAGTTTTCATAATACTGAACCAGCCCTGCATACCTGATACAAATCCTGCCTGGTCATAGTGTATTATTCTTGTAATAAGTTACTGTAATCTCTTTGTTAATATTTTATTTAAAATTTTTATATCAATATTCATTAGGGAAATTGGTTTATAATTTTCTTTCTTTGTTTTGGCTATTCCTGGTTTATGTATGAGTACTATATTTGTGTCTTAAAAAGAATTTGGTAGGACTATTTTGCCTATTTTTCAAAATAGTTTATATAATATTGTAATTAATTGTTCTTTAAATGTTTGATAGAATTCACTTGTCAATCCATCTGGCCCTTACAATATTTTCTTAAGAAATTCATTGATGGCTTGTGTATTTTTTTTTCCTGAAATAAGTTTAAGTACTTTTTTTCCTCTTCTGTTTATCTGGGAAATTTATATTTTTTGTAAATATTCATCCATTTCACTAAGATTGTCTGATTTATTGGCATACAGTTGGGCAAAATAACTCTTAATTATGGTTTTAATTTCATCTTTATTGGTGTTGAATTCACCTTTTCATTTTTAATACTGGTAATTTGGTTTTCTTCTTTCTTCTTTTTTTATCAAATTAACCAAAGCTTTATGAATTTTATTGTTTTTTTCATAAAATCAACTCTTAGTTTTATTTATTAGTTCAACAGATTTCTTAATTTCAATTTTGTTAATCTCTCCTTTGATTTTCAGAATTTTTTGTTTGTATTTAATTGGGGATTCTTAATTTGTTCTTTTTCTAGCTTTTTTAGTGGCATGACCAATCCATTGATCTTTTTCTCTATTTTATTCATGTAAGCATTTTAAGACATAAAATTTCCCCTAAGAACTGCTTTGGTTGGATCCCATAAGTTTTGGCATGTTGTCTCATTGTTGTCATTCTCTTTGATGAAGTTATTGATCTTTTCCATGATTTGTCATTTGACCCACTCATTCTTTAGGATTAGATAATGTAGTTTCCAATTTTTTTAGTCTATCTTTCCATGACCCTTTATTGTATTTAATTTTTTATTGTATCATGATCTGAAAAGGGTGCATTTAATATTTCTGCCTTTCTGCATTGGATTGTGAAGTTTTTATGCCCTAGTACATGGTCAGTTTTTGTGTAGGTTCCATTTACCACTGAGAAAAATGTACATTCCTTTCTATTCCCATTCAGTTTTCTCCAGAGGTCTACCATATCTAGTTTTTCTAAAGATCTGTTCACTTCCTTAACTTCTTTCTTGTTTATTTTGTGGTTAGATTTATCTAGTTCAGAGAGAGGGAGGTTGAGGTCCCCCACTAGCATAGTTTTGCTTTCTATTTCTTCCTATAACTCACTTAACTTCTCCTTTAAGCATTTGGATGCTCTCCCACTTGGTATGTATATATTTAGAATTGATATTACTTCATTGTCTATGGTACCTTTCAGTAAGATGTAGTTTCCCTCCTTATCTCTTTTAATTGAATCTATTTTTGCTTTTCCATTGTCTGCCTTTGTTTTTCCTTCAGCTGAAGTATAATATGGTCTGCTCTGGCCTTTTACTTTTACTCTGTGTATTTCTGTGCTTCAAATATGCTTCTCTTAAACAACATATTGTAGGATTATGATTTTTTAATCCACTTTGCTACCCGCTGCCATTTTATGGGAGAGTTCATTCTCATTCACATTCACGATTAGGATTACTATGTTTTTTTCTTCTTCTGATTTTCCTCATTTATACTTTTCTCTTTTCTTTCACCCTTTCACTACTCACCAGTGTTTTGCTTCTAACTACTGCCTCCCTTAATCTCCCCTCCCTCCTATTAGCCTCCCTACTTTTTTGTTCCCCTTTCCCCTACTACTTCTCTCCCTTCTTCCCTTTCTTCTATCAACCACCTCCCTTTTCTTTCCTCTTTCTCCTCTTACTTCCCTCTAGAGTAAGATGGATTCCTATAACTAGCTGAATGTGTATATTATTCCCTCTTTGAGCCAGATCCAATCAGAGTAACATTCAAACAATGCTTGCCCTTCTCCCTTCTTTCCCCCTACTGTAACATGTCTTTGTGCCTCTTCATGTGATGTAATTTACCGAATTCTGCCTCCCCCTTTCGTCTTTTCTTGGTACCATTCTTTTTCTCACCCCTTAATTAATTAATTTTATCATCACATCAAAATCAACTTATACCCACACTCTCTGTCTATGAACACCCCTTCTTAATGCTGTAATAAAGATACAGTTCTCAAGAGTTATGAGTATCGTCTTCCCATGTAGTCATGTAAACAATTTAACCTTATTGAATAAATGTTTTCTTTTTCTTTCCTGTTTACTTTTTAATGCTCCTCTTGAGTCTTATATGTGAAGAACAAATTTTCTGTTCAACAGTGGTTTTTTTCATCAGGAATGATTGAAAGTCCCCTATTTCATTAAATATCGATCTTTTCCCATGTAAGATTATGCTCAATTTTGCTCAGCATTAGATTCTTGGTTATAATCCAAGCTCTTTTGTTTTCTTGAATATCATATTCCAAAGCCTCTGATCTTTTAATGTAGAATCTCCTAAGTTCTGCATAATTCTGACTGCAGTTCCATGATATTTAAATTGTTCTCTTTCTGGCTGCTTGCAGTATTTTGTCTGGAATTTAGCTATAGTATTCCTTGGAGTTTCATTTTGGGATCTCTTTCAGTAAGTGATCTGTGGATTTTTTTTTATTAATTTATTTTGATTTATCAATAATCACTTCCACATGCTTTTGAGTTTAAAATTTTTCTCCCCCTTCCTCCCCACCACCCTCCCCAAGATGGCACACAATCTGACATAGGCTATACATTTACATTCATATTAAACATATTTTCACATTAGTGATGTTGTAAGTAGAAATTAAAACCAATAGGAGGAACCATCAGAAAGAGGAAACAAAACTCAACAGAAGAGAGAAAAAAATAACAATTCGGCTTCCATAGTCCTTTCTTTGGGTGTGGATAGCATTTTCCATCACAAGGCCTCTGGAGATGTCTTAGATCTTTGTATTGCCAGGAAGGGTTAAGTTTATCAATATTAGTCATCACACAACGTGGCTGTTATTGTGTACAACATTCTCTTGGTTCTGCTCACTTCACTCAGCATCAGACCATACAAGTCTTTCCAGGTTTTTCTGAAGTCAGCCTGTTCATCATTTCTTACAGAACAATAGTATTCCATCACATTCACATACCACAACTTGTTCAGCCATTCCCCAATTGATGGGCATCCTCTCAATTTCTAATTCTTTGCCACCACAAAAAGAGCTGCTATAAATATTTTTGTACATTTAGGTCCTTTTCCCATTTGTGTGATCTCTTTGGGATATAGCCCTAGAAGTGCTATTGCTGGGTCAAAGGGTATGCACATTTTGATAGCCCTTTGGGCATATTTCCAAATTGCTCTCCAAAATGGTTGGATCATTTCACAACTCCACCAACAATGCATTGGTGTTCCAATTTTCCCACATCTTCTCCAACATTGATCGTTTTCCTGTATTGTTATGTTGGCCAACCTGATAGGTGTGATGTGGTACCTCAGAGTTGTTTTGATTTGCACTTCTCTAATCAAAAGTGATTTAGAGCATTTTTTCATATGACTATAGATGGCTTTAATTTCTTCATCTGAGAACTGTCTGTTCATATCCTTTGACCACTTATCAATTGGGGAATGGCTTGTATTCTTATAAATTTGACTTAATTCTCTATATATTTTAGAAATGAGGCCCTTATCAGAGAGACTGGTTGTAAAAATTCTTTCCCAATTTTCTACTTTTCTTCTAATCTTAGTTTCATTGGCTTTGTGCAAAAACTTTTCAATTTAATGTGATCATAATTATCTATTTTGCTTTTCGTAATGTTCTCTATCTCCTGTTTGGTCATGAAGTCTTCTGTCTCCATAGTTCTGACAGATAAACTATTCCTTGCTCTCTCAGTTTGCTTATAGTATCAGCTTTATATCTAAATCATGTATCCATTTTGACTTTATTTTGGTATATGGTATGAGATTTTGGTCTATGCTTAGTTTCTGCCATAATCTTTTGCAGTTTTCCCAGCAGTTTTTTTCAAAGAGTGGGTTCTTATCCCAAAAGCTGGGGTCTTTGGGTTTATCAAATAGTATATTACTATAGTCATTGACTACTGTGTCTTGCATACTTAACCTATTACACTGATTCACCACTCTATTTCTTAGCCAGTACCAAGAAGTTTTGATGATTGCTGCTTTATAATACAATTTAAGATCTGGAATGGCTAGGCCACCTTCCCCAGCATTTCTTTTCATTAGTTCTCTTGATATTCTGGACCTTTTGTTCTTCCAAATGAATCTTGTTATTATTTTTTCTAACTCTATAAAATAGTTTTTTGGTAGTTTGATTGGTATGGCACTGAATAAGTAAATTAGCTTAGGTAGAATTGTCATTTTTATTATATTAGTTTGGCCTACCCATGAGCAACTGATGTTTTTCCAATTATTTAAATCTGATTTTATTTGCTTGAAAAGTGTTTTGTAATTGCGTTCATAAAGTTCCTGGGTTTGTTTCGGGAGGTAGACTCCTAAATATTTTATAATATCTACAGTAAGTTTAAATGGAATTTCTCTTTCTATTTCTTGCTGTTGGTCTTTGTTGGTAATATATAGAAATGCTGATGATTTATGTGGGTTTATTTTATAGCCTGCAACTTTGCTAAAGTTGTTTATTATTTCAAGTAGTTTTTCACTTGATTCTCTGGGATTCTCTAAGTATAGCATCATGTCATTTGCAAAGAGTGATAGCTTTGTTTCTTCTTTGCTTATTCTAATGCCTTCAATGTCTTTTTCTTCTCTTATTGCTGAAGCTAGTGTTTCCAGTATGATGTTGAATAACAGTGGTGATAATTGACATCCTTGTTTCACCCCTGATCTTATTGGAAATGCTTCTAGCTTGTCCCCATTACATATTACGCTTGCTGAAGGTTTTAGATAGATGCTATTTATTATTTTAAGGAAGATTCCATTTATACCTATGCTCTCTAGTGTTCTTAATAGGAATGGATGTTGTATATTGTCAAAAGTTTTTTCTGCATCCATTGAGATGATCATGTGGTTTCTGTTAGTTTTGGTGTTGATATGATGGATTGTGCTGATAATTTTCCTTATATTGAACCAGCCCTGCATTCCTGGTATAAATCCTACCTGTTCGTAGTGTATTATTCATGTGATAAGTTGCTGTAATCTATTTGCTAATATTTTGTTTAAAATTTTTGCACCTATATTCATTAGAGAAATTGGTCTATGATTTTCTTTCTGTTTTGACTCTTCCTGGTTTAGGTATCAGCACCATATTTGTATCATAAAAAGAATTTAGTAAGATTCCTACTGACATAAACAATATTTCTGTCCCTTGTTCTAAATTCTCTTGTACTTGGTTAGATTTGCTGGGGGGTTTTATTTGTTTAAGATCTCTAATTTCTATCATTATTTCTTCAATATCTTCACTTTATTCTTTAATCACTCTTCACAAATTTTCTGGAACTTCTTGGGGTATTCTATTGTCATTTCAAGTATACCTCTCAGAATGTAGTTCCAGTAGAACGCTGCCATTGGACTAAATACAAAAGTCAGGTGCTTCCTGGAGCCAAGATAGCGGAGTAAGAAGTAAGTTTCTCTTACCCTCGCTTATTAACCTCTGAAAGCCCAGAAAATATCACCCCAGGAAAAACCTTGAAAGAGCTGAACCAGAGGAAAGATGGGGTGCGGCACTCTGGTAGCCCAGGGATTAATGGGGAAGGCCCCTCTTGCCCTGGGGGAAGGGGAACAATACAGAATAGAAGGCATCCAGGCAAGCTAGCAGAAAGTCCCACCTTAGCATACCAGAAAGAGATCCTGAAACCCAGGTGGTGGAGCCAGTAAACATCAATACCAGGACCCCCTAGAAACCAGCTCTGAAAACCACCAGGTAACTCGGCATTTTACAGCAACCAGGTCTCCCAGTGCCTCACCAAAACTCTGGGAAGCCCTCTGAGAGGTACCAGGCAGATCAACATCCTGCAACACCCATAGGAAAGAAACTGAAGAAAGCAAAAGGGAGGAAAGGCAGGGTTGAACAGGGACTGGACTACCAAATCTTACCACTAGAATTCCAGTGTTGCTGTTTCCAGTCCAATACCAGGTAAGCTGCCAGAACCCTAAAGCCTCTAACTGCCAGCATTGGAGGCCCCAGCACACAAAACCAGTGACCAGGCCCTGGGCTCCCAACACAAGAGGCTTGGGTCAGTGCCCCCTGCTCTCCAGCAGGAAAGCTCAATCTCTTTAAATGCCAGAAAATAAACAAACACCATGAGCAAAAAGAAATATGCTGTAGATTCTTATTATGGGCATAGTGAAGATCAAGTCAGAAATTCTGAAGTGCACAACATTGTCAACAAACTCACGTCTGGAACCCCAAAAGGGACTATGAAATTGTCTGAAGTCAAAAAAACCTTCTTGGAAGAGCTCAAGAAGTATTTTAAAAGTCAAATGAGAGAGGTGGAAGAAAAATTGGGGAAAGAAATGAGAGGTATGCAAGAGTCAGTAGCTTGGAAAAGGAAGGACAAAAGTTAACTATAGAAAACAAGTCCTTAAAAAATACAATTGGCCAAATGGGGAAGGAGGTACAAAATCTAATAGAAGAAAAAAATGTGTTAAAAATTAGAATTGGGCAAATGGAAGCTAATGACTCTATGAGAGAGTGAGAATCAGTCAAACAGAAACAAAAGAATGAAAAAATAGATGAAAACATAAAATATCTCATTGGTAAAACAACTGACCTGGAAAATAGAACCAGGAGAGACAATTTAAAAAGTATTGGTCTACCTGAAAATCATGATAAAAAGAAAGAGCCTGGACAGTTTCTTTCAGGAAATCATCAAGGAAAACTGCCCAGAGGTCCTAGAACCAGAGGGTAAAATAGCCATAGGAAGAATCCACCAATCACCTCCTGAAAGAGATCCCAAAATGAAAATGCCAAGGTAGTAGCCAAATTCCAAAATTACCAGGTCAAAGAGAAAATACTGCAAACAGCCAGAAAGAAACAATTTAATTATAATGGAACCACAGTCAGAATTACACAGGACCTTGTAGTTTCTACATTAAAATACCACAGATGTGGAATATTACATTCCATAAGGCAGAGGAGCTTGGATTACAATCAAGGATCAACTAACCAGTGAAAATGAGCATGATCTTTTGGGGGGGGGGAGATGAATATTCAATGAGATAGGGGACTTCCAAACCTTCCTGATAAAAAGACTAGAGCTCAACTGAAAATTTGATCTTCAAATACAAGACTTAAGAGAGACAAAAAAAGGTAAACAGGACAAAAAGAAACAACACATGTCATTAATAAGGGCAAACTGTTTACATCCCTATGAGGGAAGATGACACTTATAACTCTTGAGAACTTTATTGTTATTACACCATGTTAAAAGGGTATACATAGAGGGGGTGGGTATAAGTTGATTTTGATATAATGATAAAAAAAATCTAATCAAATTGGTTAAATGGATCCAAGTAAGTGGATTAATCTGACAAGGGTAAATTACATTACAGGAAAAGGCACAAAAACCTATTACAGCAGAGGGAAAAAAGGGAGGGAGATGAGCCCTGTTTGAACCTTACCCTCATCAGATTTGGCTCAAGAAGGGAATGACATAATCAGTTAGGTATAGAAATGTAACTTGCCCTATATGCAGTAGGAGGGAAAAGGGGAAAGAAAAGGAAGAGGGAATAGAAGGGAAGGAAGAAATAGTAACAGTAAAGGGAAAGAAAAGAGAGGGGGCTAATAGAAGGGAGGCAGGACTGAGGGTCAAAAGCAAAACACTAATGAGGCGGGAAAGGGAGAAAGGAGAAAGCAAAACATCAACAGGGCTGGAAAAGGATAGAAAGAAAGACACAGAAATCATAATTGTGAATGTGAATTCACATAAAATGGAAATGGATAGCAGAATGGATTAAAAACCATAATCCTACAATATGTTTTTTTTTTCAGAAAACACATTTGAAACAGAGAGACGCACAGAGGGTAAAGGTAAAAGGCTAGAACAGAATATACTATGCTTCAACTGAAGTAGAAAAAAAGCAGGGGTAGCAATCCTGATCTCAGACAAAGAAAAACCAAAAATACACCTTATCAAAAGAGATAAGGAAGGAAACTACATCCTACTAAAAGGCACCAAGGACAATGAAGTAATACCATTACTAAACATATATGCACCAAATGGTATAACATCTAAATTCTTAGAGGAGAAGTTCAGGGAGTTACAGGAAGAAATAGACAGCAAAACTATGCTAATGGGAGACCTCAACCTCCCCCTCTCTGCATTAGATGAATCTAACCACAAAATAAACAAGAAACAAGTTGAGGAGATGAATAGAATATTAGAAAAGTTAGGTATGATAGACCTCTGGAGAAAATTGAATGGGGATAAAAAGGAATATGTTTTTCACTCAGCAGTACATGGCATGTACACAAAAAATTGAACAGGTACTAGGGCATAAAAACCTCACAATCCAATACAGAAAGGCAGAAATATTAAATGCAACCTTTTCAGATCATGATGCAATAAAAATTATATTGCATATAATCTACTATTTGATAAACCCAAAGACCCCAGCTTCTGGGATTAGAACTCACTATTTGACAAAAACTGCTGGGAAAACTGGAAAAGAGTATGGCAGAAACTAGGCATAGACCAAAATCTCACACCCTATACCAAAATAAAGTCAAAATGGGTTCATGATTTAGATATAAAGGCTGATACTATAAGCAAACTGGGAGAGCAAGGAATAGTTTACCTGTCAGATTTATGGAGAACAAAGAATTAGTGACCAAACATACGAAATGCAAAATGAATAACTTTGATTACATTAAATTGAACAGGGTTTTTTTGTTTTTGTTTTTTTAGGCAATTGGGGTTAAGTGACTTGCCCAGGGTCACACAGCTAGTAAGTGTCAAGTATTTGGTCTGAGGCCAAATTTGAACTCAGGTCCCCCTGACTTCAGGGCCAGTGCCTTATCCACTACACCACCTAGCTGCCCCTAACTTGAAAAGTTTTTGCACAAACAAAGCCAAGATTAGAAGGAAAGTAAAAAATTGGGAAAGAATTTTTCAACCAGTGTCTCTGATAAGGGCCTCATTTCTAAAATATATAGAGAACTTAGTCAAATTTATGAGAATACAAGTCATTCCCCAATTGATAAATGGTCAAAGGATTCTTTGACAGTTCTCAGATGAAGAAATTAAAACCATCTATAGTCATATGAAAAAATGCTCTAAATCACTACTGATTAGAGAAATGCAAATCAAAACAACTCTGAGGTACCACATCACACCTATCAGGTTGGCCAACATAACAATACAGGAAAACGATCAATGTTGGAGAAGATGTGGGAAAATTGGAACACTAACATCTTTGTGGTGGAGTTGTGAAGTGATCCAACTATTTTGGAGAGCAATTTGGAACTATGCCTGAAGGGCTATAAAAATGTGCATACCCTTTGACCCAACAATAGCACTTCTAGGGCTGTATCCCAGAGAGATCATACAAATGGGAAAAGGACACTCATGTACAAAAATATTTATAGCAGCTCTTTCTGTGGTGGCAAAGAATTGGAAATTGAGGGCATGCCCATCAATTGGGGAATGGCTGAACAAGTTGTGGTATATGAATGTAATGGAATACTATTGTGGTATAAGAAATGATGAGCAGGAGGACTTCAGAATAACCTAGAAAGACTTGTATGGACTGATGCTGAGTGAAATGAGCAGAACCAGGAGAACACTGTACACAGTAACAGTCACGTTGTGCTATGACTAAAATTGATACACTTAACCCTTCTCAGCAATACAAGGATCTAAGACATCTCTGAAGGCCACATGATTGAAGATGCTATGCACATCCAAAGAAAGAACTATGGAGCTTGAATACAGGTTGAAGCATACTATTTGCTATTTTTTTCTTCTGTTGTGTTTTGTTTCCTCTTTCTGGTGGTTCTTCCTATTAGTTCCAATTCTTACTTATAACATCACTAATGTGAAAATATGTTTGATAGGAATGTATATATATAACCTATATCAGATTGTGTGCCATCTTGGGGAGGGAGGTGAGGAGGGAGAGGGAGAAAAATTTAAAACTCAAAAGCTTATGGAAGTTATTGTTGATATATCAAAATAAATTAATAAAAAAAAATACAAAAGTCAGACAAAAGCTATGTGGACATGAGGGAAAATCACAGAAAGGGCTCAGGAAATTGCAGCCTGGGGTCAGCTATATCAATGGGAGAGGTAGAAAGGGAAGAAAAAGAAGGTAGAAGTGCTGGAGCTGTACAGAAGAACAGGTCTTACACTTACCCTAAGAACAGATACCCTTCCCCTCTCAAAGAGATTTATTCCAAAAAGGTAAGTACCTCAAAGTACAACAGTCACAAACTAGCCACTGCTAGATTCTGATGTGGAAATGGGAAGGGAAAGACAGGAGTGCTGACAAAATTCCCTTCCATCCACTCTGTGGACAATTTGTATGTAGCTAGTTATTTTCATGTTGTCTCCTATGCTATAATGTATATTCCTTGAAGGTAGGGACAGTTTGTTTTATGTCTTTCTTTATATCCTCAGTACTTAACACAGTGCTTGGCATATAGTAATTACTTACTGCTTACTGAGTTATCAAATGTACCTTGCTGCTCTTCATCTGCAAGTCCCAATCAGTCCAGGAATTCAATATCAACCAGGAACTCTTTCATGTTTTTGTCACTGTTGTCCCCTGCTATAGGATTCAGAGTTTTTAGAGCTCCCAGATTATCTCAGAAACTCCTCCACTTGCCATCCACTGAATGTGTCTACTTCCATCTTTGGAACTACACACTTCTCTGGAATGACCTCACACATGTGTAATCATCTCCTTCTTGGACCTCAGTTCAAATATCCTTGTGTAGTTTCCCCATCCCATCTCTCTGTCTCTGTCTCTGTCTCTGTCTCTGTCTCTGTCTGTCTGTCTGTCTGTCTCTCTCTCTCTCTCTCTCTCTCTCTGTTTCTCTCTCTCCCAGAAATTCCTTCCAGATATCATTTTCTCATTCTCTGTCTACAGGAGAAGAATAAGAGATTTTGTCAAATGTTTTGCAGAAATCTAAGTATACTGAGTCTACAGCATTGTTCAAATTTATCATTCTAGTTACTCTTTTAAAATAGGAAATGAAGTTAGTTTGGCCTTTCATGTTCTTCTGGCTTTAAGGACCTTTGTATCCATTTCATTCTGTCCTTAAAGGATGGGCAGAATTTTGGAATTATTGTAAAACTGAGCTCCAGAAAAAAGTTATGGGAAGGTAGCAATTATAAATAACTAGGAAAGGGGAATCTTCAAGCAGGGGCTCTGAAATCCACAAATGTACCAGTGATTCCAAATGCCTTACTATAGGTATGGTCTTCGTCATGGTAAGGTATATAAAGAGATGGACTAAGATATCAATGCAGGACATTAAAAATGCCTGGGAATGCTTAGAAGATAGCATGTCAATACCAAGGGAAGCTCTTTGACTTGCAGGCCTCTTTGTGCTACATTATATAATTTCCTTCTCCTCAGAAAACTGACTCTTCCTACCTTGTCCCCAATATTCCTTCCCTGGTTTGTTTTGCTAGATATCTGTATGAGGAGTTGTTGCACTATATTGGGATCTAATAAGAGTGATAAGTTGTTATAATAAAATGCTTTTGGATCATCATGCTTGGAACTGGTCTCATACCAAGGAACCAGGTATCAATTCCTGCTATACACAGCAGAATCAAAATGTTTGAATCAGATTTTTACTCAATGTTTAGGTA
The DNA here is from genome assembly GCF_900497805.2 of Vombatus ursinus. Classification (NCBI taxonomy): domain Eukaryota; kingdom Metazoa; phylum Chordata; class Mammalia; order Diprotodontia; family Vombatidae; genus Vombatus; species Vombatus ursinus. The sequence continues at coordinate 4,275,296 of NW_020954585.1, forward strand.
CTCTTGTCTCTGTATAATGGATCTGTATCTTCTTTCCTGAATGCCATCTTAGTTTTATTTCCTTTGACCAATTTCTCTGATATAACCTTGGGCTTCATATTCTTTAGCTCTTGATTGCCACCATAGTTTCAATCTGCTAATCTGGCCATGTGGTTTATTGGAAAGAGCATCACTATACTTAGAATCAGGAGATTTGGGTTTGAATCTAGCAGAGTGAACATGGACAAGTCACTTTCCCTCTTTGAGTCTCAGTTTGCTCACCTATAAGATGGGGGAATAGCAGCATCTGTACAACCTATCCCCTGGGAAGGCAACGTATTATGGGAGAAAGAGTCCTGAACTTGGATTCACAGGACCTGAGTACAAATCTCAGCTCTGTTACTTACTACCTATGTGACTTTGGATAGGGCATTTACTCACTCAGGGTCATTATTTCCTTTTCAATAAAATGAAGGTGTTAAAGTGCCAAGGTCCCTTTCATATATGATGTTACAATGGTAAGATAGTAATAGAGAAAATGCTTTATAAATTTCAAAGCACTATCAAAAATGTGGATTAGCATATTATTGACCTCCATCTTTGGGTTCTTCTAGCATTTGAACTCTTCCTTCATACTTCTACTAACATCATTCCCAGTCTTTTCCTTAGCTCTTTCAGCCCTGACTTCCATCCCTATCTCACTGATTCTTCATTGTCCAGATAGGTCTCACAAAGGCATAACTTTTCCTTAAAGAGTGTCTCTGAAATACTAAAATGTCAATCATTCTGCCTGCCACCTAGCCCTTACCTATAAAAAATGCTGATCTAATCCTGGTAAAAGGGAAAAATGCTATCAGAGAAACAGATTGGATGCTTTGCTACTGGGTCATACGTCCCTAATTGGGGGCAACTGGCTTCTAACATTGTATAGAGTTCCTTCAGATCTTCAGGAGGTTGATGGAATGACTGATGGCATAATGTCCTGGAGATAGCTTATCATTCTCCTCCATATGCTGAGAAGTCACCTGTCCTTTTGTGACTCACCCAGTTTTTCTGACAGCAATTCAAAAATGGTACAGTGAGCACTTGTCACTCCACTGCATTAATATCCATTAGGCAAATGATCAAATCCACCTCAACCACTTTGCATAATAAAAATAAATCTATTAGGGAGAACACTTTCATAAGGATATCCTATTTTCTATTAAATTAAAACTAATCTGCTTTATAAGAATCTTTATGATGAAATTTCAGTGCAATAAGTGAATGGGCAGCAAGGGGCTATACCATCGGTTGCCTGTATTTTGGTCTGGGCAGTGGGTTAGATGTCCCACTTTCCCTTTGTTTGAAATGGAATTCTAACATACCTAAGCAAGAGAGAGGGACTATGTTCTTTACTTTCCCCTAAATGAACACTTTTAAAATGAGCTGATTGGAAACATGTTAATCTTTCTGAATCTACTAGAGTGGTATCATTATTCAAGTCCTCCAAATAAAGTAACATAGCCAGCTCTCCAAAAAGAACCCAACTTATGAACAATAGACTTCCCCCACAGAAGGATAATGAGGTCTGTTCTATTCTAGGCCAAGAATTGTCTTTTAAGCCCTTGCCTCTGTTATTTGTTGGGAGCAAATATTTAGTAGCATCTTTCAACCTATGAACCTACATTTTTATGAATACTGGAAAAACATCATCATGAGATATTGGAGGGAAAGAAAAGAATGTACTCTATTTAGATTAGCATCAATTTTATTGTATGACTTCTTTAGAACATTCCAAATCAAAAAGAAATAAATGTATGTAAGAGTTAATGTTCTGTGTTGAATTAATGGAGGATATTGACCTAGTACTGAAGGATAATGTCTGAAGTCATATGAAACTGGAGCCTCCAGGTTCAATGCCTGTGATTAAAAAAAAAATTAAATCATTTATCTAGGAATTATACAACCCTAAAAATGCAGGTCCTGGAAAAGCCCACTTGACATTCAGCTATAAACACTCAAGCATGTATTTAACACAAACAATTAAAATGTACATTATAAATAATGTACCTAACCTCCAAAGTTACAAAACTAACTATTTAACTTTACACAAATTGCTTAAACTTTCTGGGTCCCAGTTTCTACATAGAATTAGAAATGTAAGTCTGTAAAAGACCTTAGAGGTCATTTGCTCTGATCCTTCTCATTTTACAGTAACTGAGGGCCCAAAATGTTGTTGTTTCCCAAAGTTACTAAAGGTAGTAAGTATAAGTGCTGAAATCTGTTAAAAAAAAAATAGGGATAGTACCACTTTCTCTATGAGAGGGTTGGAATAGATAATCTCTAAGGTCTCTTCTAAATCTAATATTATCTTGGTGCTTTCTAGTTAACTAAGATTATTCTCTAGACCGCTATGATATAATGATAGCTTGGAAGTCATCAAGACTTTATAGCACAAGCCATTTTCTGGAGGGGATAGCCCTGTGGCTTTCATCTAGGTCAATTCATGTCTCTAAGGTTTTACCCAACTTGGATTAGAAAATTCATTTTCTGTATCCTCAAGGGCAGGCAATATTAGGATTGCAAAATTACCAGCGTGACTCCTTCATCTGGCCCATTTCATCACATTTATTATCACTTCATCTGCTTACCCATATGGATACCCTCATTTTCTCTTTTTCTAGGAATTATTCAATGCTAAATATGCAGGCACTGGAAAAACCCACATGACTTTGGACCATAAACACTCAGGCACGTAGTTAACAGCCTGGCTTTAGACAGAATGGCAATAAAATTCTACTCCCCAATGGTGATTTTCCAAAATGCTGTGCTTGCTTATCCCAAAGGGACACTGAGAAGCACCATTTGTTTTTTGGAAGAGTACTAAGGGGACCTGAGAGAGACCTTGTGATTAGTAGCATTGTGCTATCAATGAGGCTAGCCTGTGGAGATAGAGATAAGCAGCAGGTTTAATCTTTAATTCGATAGAAAGAAGCTCTCAACTCTTAACTCTCCCTTGCTAAGACTCCTCTCAAATGGAGGCAGTGTATTTTAGTGGGACAACCCTTGGACTAATGACACAAGACCTAGACTAGAATCTAGGTTCTGCAGTTACTTAATGATGCATGACCTTGGACCAGTCATAGAGCATAAAGGTAGAAGGGCCCTTAGAAGTCATCCAGTAAATTGAGTTAGGATTTCTTACTGTTAGCTACTATAAACAGAGGTGAGGACACAAATATGTGACAAGAACTATACCCCATACGTAGCCTGGAAGTGTCATTGTGTAGCTCAAAGGGAGGCAGAACAGACATCTCTAGCCTCTTCTGTCCCCACTCTTCTTGAAGGTAGACTTTACTCCCTGCCAGGAGGGGACCAGGAGGTTGGGCCAGAGGCAACTTCTCCACTCTCCAGAGTCTAGAAATATATGTATCCACTCCTGCATATATTATTAATCTAGTTAATAAGATTTTCAGACTCAAGCCAATTTCTCATTGCTGTTTCATTAATTGAGGGGAAACAGGGTCCAAAGCTTTATATCCAAAGTTTGACCACTTTCTTATCCAATCCAGTTCCACAATGAAAACATATAACAAATAGCAAAGAAACTTTTCATCCAAATTATAGCAAAATGGAAACCAGAGAAAGTATACATGGAAAAATATATACCAAATAAAACAGAGTGAAGAAGCTCTCCTATTGGGAAGGAGGTGACTCAGATCAACCAAGACAGAGTCTTAGATATCACCCAAGGGGAAGTTCCTTGAAGTCTCTAGTGTGACAAGCTGGTGATAGGGATATAATGGAGATTGCTAGATCCCCTCGTGTCAACTTCTTCTTAGTCTTTTCCCTTCAGCAACCTCAAGTGGTTGGCATTTTCCATCTTCTATTTTCCACCTTCTCTTTTGAAATTAGAAGCTGAAAGTGACTTGAAGAGACTCCAAGAAAACTCAGAGAAGTCTTGAGACAGAAGAGATTGTAGCTCTCCTGCTCTTGCCAACACCACTCTACCCCGATACAGGCATGGGGAATTGATGGTCAACAATAAAGAGGGAGTCCCCTACCAACGGGCCCTGGGACTGGGGTTATGAATATAAAAATGAAAGAATCCCCTCCCTCAAGGAATTTACATCCGAAGGGCAGAAATAATCTTGTATTCTTCTTTATCAGCCCTATCCAATCAACAGCCAAGTCTACTTACCTAATTCTACATGTCCTGAATCCCCTTTTCTGCATTTACATAGCAATCATCCTAGTTCAGGCCCTCACTGCAACTATAGATACAAAATATATTAACAATGAATGAGAAAGTAAATTTTTAAAGAAACATGCTATGATAGAATATTTTGGGGAAAAAAAAACTGTTAGAAATGTTTCCGTCTTTATGTGATTTTGTTGCCCAAAAAGAGAGGTATGTGAAACAAACTTATCTGCATACTTCAAAAACTTGATGCAGAATTCCATTTACAAATCTTCTAAATGAAGTTTCAGTGGGTTTTGAACCCATTTATCAAAAACATAAATGTGAAGCACCTCTGATTTATTTGTTGGAATATATTATTGACATCAGGAAAGACAGAAATAGCTAAGTCAATTTAAAAAATTTTTTGTTAATTTTTAAGAAAAACCCATGCATAATTTGAGGATGGGATTGAAAAATGAGCATACTGATGTAGAAAGTACAGCCACTGATACATTTTCATTTAAATCTATGTATCTTTATGAGAGCATCTTTTCCTCTCTGATAACTATTAAAACTGAGTATTAAAGTAAACTGAACTTAGAAATACACACACACACACACACACATACACACACACACAAATACACACAACACACAACATGTCTGTATGTATAGACAGCTAGGTGTCTTAGTGGATAAAGTGTCAAGCCTGGAGTTAAGAAGACTCATCTTCCAGAGTTCAAATCTGGCTTCAGGCACTTATTAACTGTGTAACCCTGAGCAAATTATTTAACTCTGTTTGCCTCAATTTCCTCATCTGTAAAATAAGCTGGAGAAGGAAATGGCAAACCACTCAAGTATCTTTACCATGAAAACCCCAAAAGAGGTCATGAAGTTCATGACCAAAAAGTAACTGAACAAGGCATATATGTATATATACAAATATGCATAACGAGATAAGCTCAAAATTTTTGACAGGTATGGACAATCAAAATTATTTAGAGATTATTACTCTAGTCAAAGGAATACCTTATCTACCCCCAAACCTCTCTAACACACACACAAACACACACAAAATATAATTATCATTATGCTTTTCATTTCTCAGGCTTTCTGTGGCTTGAAACTCATTTGATCAGTCACAGAACAAACTCTACTCACCTGTTTCAGAGCAAAAGGCAGAGCCAAGATAGTGGAGTAAAGGCAGTGATTCACCCAAACCCCCAAACTTCTCCCGCAAGCAACTTTAAAATAACATCTCAAAATGAATTATGGAGCAATAAAACCAACAAAGATTGGTTGCAACAATATTCCAGCCCAAGACAACTTAAAAGGTCAACAGGAAGAGTCTTCTTGCTAGGGTCAAAGGGAAATACAGTCGAGCACACAGTATGCCTGGCAAGCCAGCAACTAGGCCCCAGGCCCTGGCACAAGCCAGTAGTGAGGCCCCAGGCACCTGCACAAGGCAGACAGTAGCAGGCAATGACCAACACAAAGTCAGCAGCAGGCCTTGGGGGCAACTGAATCTGTGGCAGCAACTTCTGGAGTTCTCAGCCCAAAGACAGTAAAGGATATGGAAAACTGGTCATGAGGAAATTACAAGGGACCCTTTACTGGCATTGGGTTCAGGATTCTGTTGCATTGCCCATATTCAGTTTCTATGTCACAGTCCTAAGACAACAAGGAGCACTAGCACACCAGACCTCCTGATGGCAAAGCAGCAGAGACACTGGTCACAGTTCCATGCCAGAAAAGAGTATTTGTGGTCCCTCACAGACCAGAGTATAGGCCAGGAGAACAGTGATCACACCTCTCCTTATATCATTACATCTTGGAAGAACTGAAAACTTATAGACCCTCAGAATTAGCTGTGAAAACAACAGAACAAAAAAAAATGAAGCTCTGGAGAGTGTCTCTGTGCCCCAAATTTAACATTGTTTTAAAGTCAAGAAATGCCTGGAAAAGTAAGCAAGAAACAAACAAACAAAAAAAACCTGACCATAGAAAGATACTATGGTGACAGAGAAAATCAAAACACAAACTCAGAAAAGGCCAACAATGTCAAAATGCCTACGTTCAAAGTATCAAAGAAAAATTAGAATTAGTCTCAGTCCCAAAAAAATCTCATGGAACAGATCAAAAAGAATTTTAAAAATCAAAGAAGAAAGGTAGAGGAAAATTTGAGAAAAGAAATGAGAGCGATGCAAGAAGAAAAAGCACCTTAAGAAATAGGTAAATAGTAAAAATAGTAAAATGGTAAAAGAGCAACTGGAAATAAGAGTTATTTTGAAAGCAGAATTGGGAAAAAAATTTAAATTGTAAAAATTTACTGAAAAAAGAACTGAATTGACCAAATGAAAAAGGAGATACAAAAGCTCACTGAAGAAAATAATTCCTTAAAAATTAGAATAGGGTAACTGGGAGCTAATGACTCCATAACACATTAAAAACCAATAAAACAAAATCAAAAGAATGAAAAAAATAAAAGAAAATGTGAAATATCACTTTATAAAAACAACTGACCTGGAAAATAGATCAAGGAGGGATAACTTAAGAAATATTGGACTACCTGAAAGTCATTACAAAAAAAAGCCTAGATACTATATTGCAAGAAATTATTAAAGAAAATTGCCCTAAGGAAAACTATTAGCATAATTGATCATGTCAACAACAAAACTAACAAAAACTACATGATCATCTCGATAGATGCAGAAAAAGCTTTTGACAAAATACAACACCCATTCCTGTTAAAAACACTAGAGAGCATAGGAACAAATGGAGTCTTTCTTAAAATAATAAGTAGCATCTACCTAAAACCTTCAGCAAGCATCATCTGTAATAGGGACAAGCTAAGAGCATTTCCAATAAGGTCAAGGGTAAAACAAGGATGTCCATTATCACCACTGTTGTTCAATATTATAATGAAAACATTAGCATAAGCAATAAGAGAAGAAAAAGAAATTGAAGGTATTAGAATAGGCAAAGAAGAAACTAAGCTATCACTTTTTGCAGATGATATGATGATACACTTAGAAATTCCTAGAGAATCAAGTAAAAAACTATTTGAAATAATAAACAACTTTAGCAAAGTTGCAGGCTATAAAATAAACCCACATAAATTATCAGCATTTCTAAATATTACCAACAGAGCCCAACAGCAAAAGATAAAAAGAAAAATTCCATTTGAAGCTACTGTAGACATTATAAAATATTTAGGAGTCTGCCTACCAAAACAAACCCTGGAACTATATGAACACAATTACAAAACACTTTTCACACAAATAGAGTCAGATCTAAATAATTGGAAAACAATCATTTGCTCATAGGTAGGCCAAACTAATATAATAAAAATGACAATTCTACCTATGGTAATTTACTTATTCAGTGCCATACCAATCAAACTACCAAAAATTATTTTATAGAGTTAGAAAAAATAATAATAAGATCCATTTGGAAGAACGAAAGGTCCAGACTATCAAAGGAACTAATGAAAAGAAATGCAGGGGAAGGTGGCCTAGCCATTCCAGATCTTAAATTGTATTATAAAGCAGCAATCATCAAAACTACTTGGTACTAGCTAAGAAATAGAGTGGTGGATCAGTGGAATAGGTTAGGTATGTAAGACACAGTAATCAATGACTATAGTAATCTACTATTTGATAAACCCAAAGACACCAGGTTCTAGGATAAGAACTCACTATTTGACAAAAACTGCTAGGAAAACTGGAAAAGAATATGGCAGAAACTAGGTATAGGCCAAAATCTCACACCATATACCAAAATAAAGTCAAAAGGGGTTCATGATATAGATATAAAATCTGATACTATGAGCAAACTGAGAGAGCAAGGAATAGTTTACCTATCAGATTTATGGAGAGCAGAAGAATTCATAACCAAACAGAAGATAAAGAATATCACAAAATGCAAAATGAATAACTTTGATTATATTAAATTGAAAAGTTTTTGCACAAAAAAAGCCAATATTAGAAGGAAAGTAAAAAATTGGGAAAGAATTTTTACAACCAATGATAAGAGCCTCATTTCTAAAATATATAGAAAATTAAGTCACATTTCTAAGAATACAAGTCATTCTCCAATTGATCAATGGTCAAAGGATATGAACAGGCATTTCTCAGATGAAGAAATTAAAGCCATTTATAGTCATATGAAAAAATGCTCCAAATCACTTTTGATTAGAGAAATGCAAATCAAAACAACTCTGAAGTACCACATCACACCTATCAGATTGGTCAACATGACAAAACAGGAAAATGATGAATGTTGGAGAAGATGTGGGGAAATTGGAACACTAATGCATTGTTGGTGGAGTTGTAAAATGATCTAACCATTTTGGAGAGCAATTTGGAACTATGCCTGAAGGGCTATCAAAATGTGCATAACCTATGACCCAGCAATAGCACTTCCAGGGTTGCATCCCCGAGAGATCATACAAATGGGAAAAGGACCTGCATGTACAAAAATATTTCTAGCATCTCTTTTTGTGGTGGCAAAGAATTGTAAACTGAGAGGATACCCATCTACTAGGGAATGGCTGAAGGAATTGTGGTATGTGAATATAATGGTATACTATTGTGCTATAAGAAATGATGAGCAGGAGGACTTCAGAATAACCTGGAAAGACTTGTATGTACTGATGCTGAGTGAAATGAGCAGAACCAGGAGAAAGTTGTACACAGTAACAGCCCCATTGTGTGATGACTAATATTGATAAACTTAACCCCTCTCAGCAATGCAAGAATCTAAGACATCTCTAAAGGCCTCATGATGGAAAATGCTATCCACAGCCAAAGAAATAACTATGGAGTTGGAATGCAGATCAAAGCATACTATTTGCTATTTTTTTCTTCTGTTTTGTTCTGTTTTCTCTTTCTGATGGATCTTACTGTTGGTTCTAATTCTTCCTTACAACATCACTAATGTGAAAATATGTTTAATAGGAATGTATATGTATGGGGAGGGAGGTGGGAAAGGAGGGGGAGAAAAATTTTAAACTCAAAAGCTTATGGAACTGATTTTTGATAAATCAAAATAAATTAATAAAATAAATAAACAAAGGCAGCTATTCCACCACCACTATCAGGGTGCTAAGGGAAGGGAAAAGTGAATAAATATTTATAAGCACTTTTTAAAAAAAAACTGCCCTAGAACCAAAGGGCAAAATAGAAATTGAAAAAATCCACTACTTAACCTCCCAAAAGAGATCCCAAAATGAAAACTCTCAGGAATATTACAACCAAATCCCAAAGCTCCTGGGTCAAGGATAAAATATTGCAAGCAGCCAGAAAGAAACGATTCAAATATTATGGACCCACAGTTAGGATCACATAAGATTTAGTAACTTCTACATTAAAGAATTGGAGGGCTTGGACTATGATATTCCAGGGGGAAATGGAAGTAGGATTATAACCAACGATCACTTACCTAACAAAGCTAAATATAATCTTTCAGGGGGAGAAATGGAAGTGTAATGAAATAGAGGACTTTCAAATATTCCTGATGAAAAGATCAGAGCTGAATAGAAAATTTGATTTCCAAATACAAGGCTCAAGAGAAACATAGAAAGATAAACACAAAAGAGAAATTGTAAGGGATTCAATAAGGTCAAAATGTTTATATTCCCACATGGGATGTTGACAAATGTAACTCCTAAGAATCTTATCATTATTTGCTCAAATAGAAGGAGTACACATAGACAGAGGGTACAGGTAAGAGTTGATTATGGTGGGCTAATAAAAAAAATTAAGGCACAACAAAGAGGGATGTCTGGGAAGACAGGGAAAGGGAGAGGTAGAATGGGGTAAGCTGCTTCACATAAAAGAGATGCAAAAAGATTTTTTACAATGGAGGAGAATATGGGGGAGGGTGGCAGGCAAGTTTAAATTTTGCACTCATCATAATTGGCTCAAAGAGGTAATAACAAATATACTCAATTGTGTATAGAAGTCTATCTTACCATTCAAGGAAGTAGGAGGGGAGGAAGGTAAAAGAAGGCAGGGGACTGATAAAAGGGACAGCAGATTGGGGTCAGAAGCAAAATACTTTTGAGAAGGGACAGGTTGAAAGAAGAAAGAAAACTATTTGACAAAAACTCTCAGAAAAACTGGAAAACAGTTTGGCAGAAACTATGTATAGACCAACATCTCACACCATATTCTAAGACAAGGTGAAAATGGGTACATGATTTAGACATAAAGATTGATAACATTTGCAAATTAGGCAAGCATGTAACAGTTTACTTGTTATATCTATGGATAAGAAAAGAATGTGTTATCAAAGAACAGATAGAAAGCATGACAGGATGTAAAATGAATAATTTTTATTACCTTAAATTAAAAAGAATTTGCACAATAAAACCAATTCAATCAAAATTAGAAGGAAAGCAGAAAATTGGGGGGATGGATTTTTACAGCAAGTTTCTCTGATAAAGACTTCATTTCTCAAATATATAGGAAACTAACTCAAATTTATAATAACATGAATCATTCCCTAACTGAGAAATGGTCACAGGCTATGGACAGGCAGTTTTCAGGTAAAGAAATCAAAGCTACCTATAGTCATATGAAAAAATGCTCTAAAGCACCACTGATTAGGGAAGTACATAATAAAATAACTCTGAGGTACAACTTCACCCCTCTCAAATTGGCTAACATGACAGAAAAGGAGGATGATAAATGTTGGAGGAGAAATAGAAAAATAGGGACACAAATGCACTTTTGGTAGAGTTATGAACTGATCCAACCACCCTAGACAGCAATTTGGAACTATGCCCAAAGGGCTATAACACTGTGCATACCCTTTGATCCAGCAATAGCACTACTAGGTCTATTAAAAAAAAAAAGAAAAGGATCTATATGTACACAAATATTTCTAGTAGCTCTTTTTGTGGTAGCAATGAATTGGAAATTGTGGGATGTCTACAAATTGGGGAATGGTTGAACAGGTTGTGATATATGACTGTGATGGAATACTATTGTGCTATAAGAAATGATAAGTAGGATGCTTTCAGAAAAACCTGGAAAGACTTACATGAACTGATGCAAAGTAAAATAAGCAGAACCAGGAAAACATTGTACATAGTAAACAGAAATATTGTTCAATAATCAATAGCTATTCCCAACAATACAGCAATCCAAAACAATTCCAAAGGACTACTGATGAAAAAAAAAATGCTATCCACCTCTAGAGAAAAAACTGATGAAATCTGAATGCAGATTGAAGCATACTGGTTTTTATTTACTTTATTTTTCTTGTTTTTGTTGTCTGTTTTCTTTCATTACATGACTAATATGGAAATATGTTTTGTGTGACTACACATGTTTAACCTTTATCAAATTACTCCTCAATCATGGGAGAGGGGGAAAGGGAGCAAGAATTTGGAACTCAAAAAAAATGAACATTAGAATTGTTTTAACATATAACTGAGAAAAATAAAATGTTAAAATCCATATTTCAGAGTGCTTATTTCTGAAGCTTATTTCACTTATTTCACTCAACTTTTAAAGTCCCTTAAAGTCTTACCAAGTAAAAGGGATGCTCTAGTTCATACACTATCTCTCTGTGTCTTGCCCGTCTCAAACACACATACCCAGAGAAAATCCATATGGAATGTTTGAATTTTATTTGATGGGGCCAAGTGCTGTGCTTAACTGATTTTTTTTGTTGTTGTAACTTCTAGCAAAATTTAAGCTCAAAAGCTCTTTACAATGTCTCAAATGCTACCTCTTTCCTACTTCCCTGAGGAAAAGATTAAACAAATGCAAGCTGAGGAGATTAGCAATACTTCTGCTTTTCTGAGTCCCCTGATTTAAATAAAGTTACTGAAATAAAGTTTTCTTTTTTGTTTCAAGTCTTCTAAACAATATAGCTGCCTCAGCATGAGGGGAGTGGAAAGGAGAGAGACAGACAGAAAAAGAGAGAGGGAAAGAAAAGGCGAGAGAAGGAGGGAGAAGGAGAAAGAAAGGAACAGTAAAAAGGAGAGGGAAAGGGAGTGAGAGAGGCAGAGGGAGAGGGAGAAGGAAAGGGAGAAGTTGAGGGAGAGGGAGAAGGATAGGGATAAGAAGAGGGAGAAAGATGGGGAGAGCCAGAAAAGTGCTATGGAATAAAACAAACAAGCAAATGAAAAAAGCAAAGGTGGAATTTTGGAAATTAATATTTAAATTATTAAATTTAAATATTTCCTTGTCCTTTGACATTATTAACCCTCTAGGCTTAATGCCGATTTATCTGCAACTTGAGGTGAACTACATGCCTCATCACTTCCAATTTGTAAATGTTTCATTGATTTTTAAATATTTATATCATTTCCCAGTTTAGTGAGGGATGGTAGATGTGGAGAATGCTCAGTAAGGGTTAAGCCCTAAAAGTATGTGATGTGGTGATCCTGCTTCTGAAAGTTTATGGAATGGAATCCTTTGACTGTTTCCAGTCTGTGTGCTGAATGTTAAGAAAATGCCTGTTAAGTGGTAGCTGAATTGGAATTGGCAAGGAGAGGCAGGGAGTGATTTGTTCACAGCTATACTGAATTCAAAAATGAAAGTGGTGGACTACTTGCTTTTAGCAACCACTTTAAATTTAAGTTCACTTTCCACAGAGACTGATGGCTGTGTTTTTTGAAGGGATGAAGGAAAGCGCACATGGTGTTGGAGAAAATGTTTTGTTTTGTTTTTTTCCTTTTGATACCTTTTCAGTATATATCCTTTGGTTAATGCTAATTGACGTTAATTGGCTAAAAGATATTGGGTCACTAATCACTAGGTAAATGATACGGGAGATATAAGATGATATCCTATATCTTATATAGGTGATATAGATGAGTTATTAACAGTAACTGCCCATTGATAGTGGGAAGGGGGAAAAGGGAATAAGCATTTATTAAATTCCTACTATGTGCGAATCATAATGTGGAAAATTGACAATGAAACATGCCCCTCCTTTTAGCAAGGAGATGATGGACTAATATGTGAAAGAGGGTATATGTTGTTAGACCATCACCAGAATGTTGGGTTTTATTATTTCCTTATTAGTACTTCTTTGTTACAAGAAAGGGTTATCATGCTGTGTATCATGGAGGTAGGGGGAGGGAAGGAATCACTGGGAAATTACAAAAATGAGCATCAATAAAACATTATATTTTAAAGAAAAGTGATAGAATATATTGTCAATCATATCACTTTGTCCTTTAAAACTCTTACAGAGTGGTAATCCTTTATTTTATTTTTAATTTGTTTTGTCATCTTGGCATTCAATAATTTAATAATCAATTTTGTAAATAACACTTTTGATTCATTCCACTGATGATTTTAAAATGTATGATGCATATTTCCCATAAAATAAACACCAATTTCTAAATGAATGTCTCCCTCGATGCATGTCATTCAGCATTTGGGATTTGGCAAAGTCTGGAATACATGCAAAGTAGTTTGTGATGTCTGATCATCATGAAGCCATGGTCACTTCTTGTGGCAACACACAAGGTGACTTACTCTAGGTCATTTCCTCTAATTCTACCACTCAAGTGTTTGGTGTGGGGCAGAAGAGGTTGTCTTTTGGTTATCTTGAGAATATAGACATCTATTCTCTCTGTATCCTTTATTTTAGTCATGTAAGTGAGGAAGATAGCAACAAACACACAGGATAATCTGGTTCAGTAACTATGCCAAATCAGAGTACCTCAAGGATGGCCCCTAAATGGAAGACTGTCCCATATAAGTTCTTATCACCACTTGCCTTGGGTAACACTCTATAGCCATCATATAATGTAAAGAACAGTGAATTTTGGGTGAGAAGACCTAATTAAAGTCCTGGCACTTTGATTTAGTAGGTCTATGGGTGTTGATCAATAAAATAACCATTCTGAGTTTAGTTTCCTCACCTATAAAATAGGAATAAGAATTGCACTATCAGGATATCAAGGAGAGAGAAGAGTTGTAATTTCTTTTCTGAAGACTATATCTTTGGGATTAAAAAAAACTGGTTCCCTTTCTCTTTTTTTGGTAGCTCCTCACCAATCCACTACCATACAGGCCACTAAAGAATACAACAATTTTCACTGAAGTAAGAAAATAGTTCCATCATTATGGTCTTCCTTTAAATGCCTCACTGCATAATAGAAGTGATCTAGGGTTCTCAGATTTTACTCTAATAGTGAAAAACTCTGCTAGTTCCTACAAAAGTGGAAAGGCTTTTAAAAAATGCCTGGTATCATGTGGTATATCAGATGTCCAAGGGTCATGTATAAAACTACATAAAAGTCCAAATAGATCATTCCAGTTTTGTTGGTCTGTTCTAAATAGGAATAATGGTCTAAATTTGGTTGAAGAAATCAAATGTTATTACTCAAAAAGTAGAATTTCAATATAACAATGAGAGATGCATCTTCCAAAAATCCCATTTTTGTTTTCTTTGCTTTAAATTGCTAGAAGATACTAAAATAAAAATTACTTACTAACATTAGGAATCTAAGTAGAAAATATGAACAAATAGCTAGATAGGATCAAGTCCCATTTGACTGCTCTAACTTGTGTTTTATTGTTGCTGTTCAGTCATTCAGTCATGTCTGACTTTTCGTGACCCCCATGGAATGTAGCACGCCCAGTCTTTCTGTCCTTCGCTACCTCCTAAAGTTTGTGCAAGCTCATGTTCATTGCTTCCATGACACTATCTATCCAACTCATCCTCTACCATCCCCTTTTCCTTTTTTCCTTCAATCTTTCTTAACATCAAGGTTTTTTTTTAATGAATCCTGTTTTTTTATTATGTAACCAAAGTATTTAAGCTATATTTGACCTTCCAATGAATGGCCTGAATTAATTTCTTTAAGTGTTGACTGATTTGATCTCCTTGCTGTCCAGGGGACTCTCAAAAGTCTTCTCCAGCACCACAATTCAAAAGCATAGGTTCTGTGGTGCTCAACTCTCCTTATAGTCTACCTCTCACAACTATGCATTGCTACCAAAAAACCATAACTTTGACTATATGGACCTTTGCTGGCAAGGTGATTTTTAGTATGCTGTCCAGATTTGCCATAGCTTTCCTTCCAAGGAGCAAGGCTCTTTTAATACTATGACTGTAGTGGCCATCTGCAGTGATCTTTGAGCTCAAGAATAGAAAATCTGACACTGCTTTCATTTCTTTTCCCTCTTTTTGCCAGAAAGTGATGGGGGACTAGTTGCCAAGATCTTAATTTTGTTTTATGTTAAATTTGAAGTCAGCTTTTACAGTCCTCTCTTTCACCTTCATCGAGGTTTCTTAATTCTTCTTCACTTTCTCCCATCAGAGTGATATCATCTGCATATCTGATATTGTTGATATTTCTCCCAGTCACCTTAATTGTGACTTTTGATTCATACAGCCTGCCATTTCTCATGATATAATCAGCATATATGTTAAAGAAACAAGGTGAAAATATACAGCTTTGTCATGTTCCTTTCCCAATCTTAAACCAATCAGTTGTTCGATGTTTGGTTCTAACGGTTGCTTCTTGAACCACATACAGGTTCCTCAAGAGACAAGTAAGATTATATGATATTCCCATTTCTTTAGCCTAGCTCCCCAATTGTATTTGACTGGTGGCAAGAGTTCGTCTAAGAATCCAAGTAGAGTTCAGACAAACAGTTATATAGAAACAAGCCTACCATGGAAACATCAATATCTATTGGCTTATGACACAAAGGAAAAATCCTGAAAATTCAGTAAAAGGGATCAAATATTACCATGAAAACCCTAGAAATCTCAGTAGAAAAGATCTATACAACTAAATTGCTCCAATATGTTTTTGATTCCTCTTAGTAAAGAGAATCCTCTAATTCTAGTTTATAGAATCAAATAGTGTTATTAAGAATGCAAGTTTAGTAAAGACAACATTTCATACTTTCAAGGTATACAGCATTATTATAAATAGCTAGATTATGTTCTAAGAATGAGATGATACATAGAATACAAAGTAGAAACTTTGAAGCTAGAAATCTAAGTGGAAAATATTTATATGGTGATATTGTATCAAGTCCACCTAAAGAGGTCTAGTTCATTGTGGTCACAAATATGACCAAAATATAAGGAGTCTTATCTAGAGAAATCCAATTTTATCACTGGAAAATTACCTGGATAAAAATGTGTGTGTACATATCTACATATGTGTTTACACACACACACACACACACACACACACACACATATATGGGATCAAAAGTCTAATAGATAGTTCCATTTTCTTTCGGATTCCTCTAAATGAGGAGAGTGTTCTAAACCTAGTTAATAGATTCCATTATTATTACTAGGCAAGTAGAAATCCAACATACAGCAAAGCATCAGAAAGTTAATCTTGAAAATTCCAGTTTGTGTTACATTACATTGTAGTCTCACCCACATGTACAAAAATATTTACAGCAACTCTTTTTGTGGTGGCAAAGAATTGGAAATTGAGGGGATGCTCATCAGTTAGAGAATGGCTGAACAAGTTGTGATTTATGAATGCAGTGGAATACTATTGTGCTATAAGAAATGATGAGCAGGCAGACTTCAGAAAAATCTAGAAAGACTTATATGAACTGATGCTGAGTGAAGTGAGCAGAACCAGGAGAACATTGTATACAGTAACAGCCACAATGTGCAATGACTAACTCTGATAGACTCATCTCTTTTTAGCAATGCAAAGATCCAAGACAACTCCAAAGAGCTCATGATGGAAAATGTTGTCCACATCCAGAAGAAGAACTATAGAATATGAGTGCAGATCAAAACATATTATTTCCTCTGTCACTCTTTTTTTTTGTTTTTCTTCTTTCTCATGATTCCTCCCATTGGTTCTAATTCTTTTTTACAACATGACTAATGTGAAAATAGGTTCAATATGAATGTATATGTAGAACCTGTATCAAAATGCATGCCATGTTGAGGTGGGGAGAAGGCAGACGTGGGGAGAAAATTTGGGGAACTCAAAATCTTATGGAAGTGTATATTGAAAACTAAAAACAAATAAATAAAATTTTAAAAAAGATGGTCCTAAGTATAACTAAGGAATAAAATATCATTAACACTGTAGAAATTTAACTAGAAATTTTTTTTTAAAAATACTTATCATTTATATAGTACCTATTATGTGCCAAACACTATACTAAGTACTTTTACAAATAATTATCTCATTTGATCCCTCACAACAACACTGGAAAATAGGTGGTATTATTACCACCATTTTACAGATACAGGGACTAAAACAAACATGTTTTAAGTGACTTGTCCATGGTAATGCAGCTAGTAATTCTCATCTGAGGCTAGATTTGAACTCAGGTTTTCCTGACTCCAGTCCCAGTGTCCTATCCACTGAGCAACCTAGCTTCCCAATATAGATCACTAATACGGAGCAAATGGAGAGCAGTAATTTCAGCTGGAAAGGTCTAATACATGTTGGTTCACTACAAATAGCTACAATTCTGAAATTCTAAGTAATAATTTCAATTACTTCACATGAGACCTTAAAAACTGAAGTATACATATAGACACAACCATATAAACTAGAACTTCAAATAGAAGGCTCCACATAAGAATGTCTAAGGTAGATTTGGTTCTATGTAAATATCTGTGATCATTCTACTTCAATTCTTAAGTTCTTAGTAGTATCATTTAATTACTTCAGGCAGAATTAGAGCACTGTCCACATTGAGGGCAATCAAAAAAATATAGTAGAGTGATCTAGGTGGACGAAGATGTCCAATTATTTCAGCAGATCTTTTCCTGTGTAAAGATACTCAGTCATCAAAACTATTTTCAACCTCTAAGGTAAAGATTCTTAATCTTTTTTTTTGTTTGTTTGTTTTTTTGTTTTGGGTAGCTGGGGTTAAGTGACTTGCCCAGGGTCACACAGCTAGTAAGTGTCAAGTATTTGGTCTGAGGCCAGATTTGAATTCAGGTCCTCCTGACTTCAGGGCCGGCGCTCTATCCACAGCGGCACCTAGCTGCCCCACGATTCTTAATCTTAACCTAGGGTTTAATCTTTTGTGATATATGTGTATATGTATATATGTGTAACATATCACCATAATATGTATAATACATAAAATATAAAACACTCAGGTAACATATGTGCACGTATACATATATTTATAGTATACAAAGTCATATATATGCATGTGGATATGTGTGCATATGCATATATATAAATGTAAGTTCACATATATCACATATATATGTGTTCTATGTGTGTTTATATATATATTTTGCTATGACTGGTTTCCTTTGTGATGCTATTTACTTCATTTCCTGCATTTAAAATATTATTCTGAGAAGGGGTACATAGGAGCAAAGGCTTTACCAGACTTTCAAAACAGTTCATCGCACAAAAAAAGTTAAGAACCCCTGATCTAAATAAGAGAAAGAGAAAAGAGTACATGGAGCAAAAGTAAAAATCATACTTCTGGTTATTTTCCAGCCTCTTTATTTATTTACATGGGAAGAGGGAGAAGGGGAGGCGGAAGGGAAAGAAGGTGGGAGAGAAGGAGGGAAAAGAGGAGGGAAGAGAGGGAGAGATTGGGTAAGAAATTTTTCAACAGAAAGTTCAGTCCTTCTAACTCTATCTTAGAAAAACACATTGAGCTGAATTAAGCTCATTCCTAAGTCTGATGAACTTGACGACCTGTTAAAAGGAAAATGAACTTTCTGGGAAGTAATTTATTTATGTTACTGTCGTACTTTCATCTCTCTCTCTTCCCAACTCTTTTCCTCTCTAAATATCTGAAAGGAGTTAAATATTGAATGTGCAGACACAGGTCACCTACAGTATGTAAATCAAAAACATCAAAGGCTTGTCTTTAAAAATTTTGACAGATTATTTTTTTCAGAATCAAGAAAGACTGGCAAATACAAAGATACAATAAAAAGGGGGCTGAAGGCAGAAATCAGAGCATGTTCCCTTGACTCTAACCAGGGTAGATATCTCAGAAATTGCTCAGTTGCTATATAACTTTTATAGTTCTTAGACATAAGCTCCTTGGAGGTAAAAAGGAAAAATATAAAATGTATGTCTAAAAGGTTTGATGGTAGTAAATTTTCCTCTTTCACTATTCCTTTTGCTGTAAGTTTCTTGAACACAGGTGCAGACAATTGATGGACATTCAGAATTTACTATTGTTCCTGCATTTTAAAAAAATAGTTTCTTTGTCCAGAAAGATTTTAATTAGATAATGAAAGTATAATACTTTATCCTGCTTTTATAAGGAAGAAATCCTCTAGAAGTCCTCTAGACAATCCTCTAGACAAATCTTCTAGACTAGAGGTTTTTAACTTTTTTGTGTCCTGAACCCCTTTGGCATTTTGATGAAGCCTGAGGACCCCTTCTCAGAATGATGTTTTTAAATACACAAAATAAAATACATAAGATTACAAAGGAAATTAATTATATTGCAGTAAAGTTATCCTTTAACAAAAAAGTCCATGGATACCACGTTAAGTACCTTTGCTCTGGACCCATAAAGTGTGTTTTCACATACTAAATGAGTTAAAGGTCTGGACATAATCCCATTGATTGAATCGCCTAAGACGAACTGTCAAGAAGTCTGGTTTAAAGTCAGCCCATTTCAAATATGAAGTATTAAGAATCATAGAAAATCAACTGAAATGTGGACCAATTGAAAGCCCTTTTCATATAGGGTTACCAATAAAAATAAAATAGTTTACTTGCATTTGGCTTTTAATATTTGCAAAGTAGTTCTTTTATTTTTCTTTTTATTTCATTCTGAACTTAACAAATTCCAAATAAAATGGGAATTTCCATATACACAGCATAACAGAATATGACTGATTGACCATGATACTGCAGATCTCTATTATAGATAGCTTGCTTTCCTTTTAAAAAATATAAAATATTCAACATGAAACTTTCTAAGATGTCCAGCTTATCTGTGATTTTTCTCACTTTCCTTCTGTTTTCTTTGTGTGTGTGTGTGTGTGTGTACATTAACAATTCTTCAATGATCCTCTTTCTTTTCTAGTCTTTTTCTTTCTTTTTCTGCTCTATTCCTTCCCCCTTCCCTCCCATTCTACCCCAAAATTTAAAAAGAGGAAAAAAATCCATTCAAACAGATAGCCATAGTCAAATAAAACAAATTCCTGCATTAACCCTGTTTGATAATGTTAATTTATTCTGTATTCTGAGCCCATTAATTCTCTGTTACAAGGTGTGTTATATGTTTCATAGTCCTCTGGAAACATGGTTGTACACTGCATTGATCAGAGTACCTGTGTCTTTCAAGGTTGTTCATCTTTACAAAATTCTTGTTATTATATAAATTGTTCTCCTCACTCTGCTCATTATACTCTGCATCAATTTATACAAATCTTCCTATGTTTTTCTGAAACTGTCAATGTCATAATTTCATACAATAATTATTATAACTATAATAAGAATATCTAGCATTTATATAATAATTTATGGTTTCTAAAGTTCTTTATACATATTATCACATTTTATATTCACAACAATCATAGGAAGTTATATCCCATTACATTCATGTAACACTTAATTTAGCCATTTCTCATATGATGATTATTGCCCTTAATTTTTCAGTACTTGGCTCAAAAAAAAAAAGCTATAAGTATTTTTGCACATGTAGGTACTTTTTTTTTCTTCAATCACTTTGGTATATGGGCTTAGCAGCAGTGTTGCTGAGTCAAAGGGTATGCAGAATTTAGTGATTTGAGAAACATGGTTCCAGATACAATGATTATTTTCCTTAACTCTGTGAGATTGAAAGAAAAAGTTTTACTATCCTTATTTTTGCTGTTGTGGTGCAGTTGTTTTAGTTGTGTTCAACTCTTTGTGACCCTTTGTGGAGTTTTCTTGGCAATGGTACTCAAATACTTTGTCATTTCCTTCTCTAGCTCATTTTACAGATGAAGAAACTGGGGCAAACAGGATTAAGTGACTTGTCCAGGGTCACACAGCTACTAAGTGTTGGTGGTTGGATTTGAACTCAGGAAGATGTGCCTTCCTGACTCTAGGGCCTGTTTTACAGATGAGGAAATTGAGGATCATGGAGATTAAAAGACTTGCCCACAGTTCCTAACACAGCCAGGAAGGACCAGAGCCAGGAATTGAAGTCAGATTCACCCTGGCTAAGTAAACTGACATTTATGAGATGGAATTTTTTTTCTTGGTTCAGACCTGTGATTTTTTCTTTTATATTGAATAAATTCTGACTTTCTGTAACTTCCATCTATTGGTCCCCAGTAGATTCTGGGGCCAAGAAGAACAATTCTAATCTCTCTTCCAGATGACAGAACATAAAAATAATTAAACACAGAGATCCCATCCACTCTAAGTATTCACTTCTACAGGTTAAATTCCCTAGTTCTTTAACTAATCCTTACAGGGGTCACCCTCTGAACCTCCCATCTCCTAGTAGAGTACTCTGTCTTATAAATCTCAATTGATCTTCTGATAGTGAACTGCAAAGCATAGTGGGTATATTTCTGGCAATGCCTCACATATTGTTGACTTTCATGCAATAGTGTGTCTTATTCTGCCCTGCAAAAGAATTCCACAACCATCTGCCTGAAGGGTGAAACTTACTTCAGTCAAAACACAGTCCCCAAGAGCCAAAAATAAGACTGATACTTGCTTCAAAGATTCTCTTGCCATGGCTACTATTGATTTCCATAAACTGCTTAGCTAACCAGCCAATGTTTCCAAACAGACACAGCAAACTTATAGCAGGATCATGACAGATTCCCAAATTATTTTTTTTAACCCAAGAGAAAACACTGAACATTCCCATCCATATTGAAACTATTAATGCCAGCTTGCCAGGGGTTGCCAGGTGCTCTTATCTGATTATACTTGACAGGTAATAGAAGGAGAGAGTCTCACATTGTTAAAAGCACCAGCATCTACTGGCCTGGAGAAACAGACTTTTTGTTTCAATTACCTAGTACTGCTAAAAATACATGAAAGGCAGCACAAGCAAAAAGTGACCTGTCGACAGTGGAATGGACAGTCAATTATGATATCTGAGTGATACTGGGGAAAGAACTGGCTAAATCACTAGGCGAGCTATATTTCCATTTGGATTCTTAAAACATTCCCCAGTATGAGGTCCCTGGGAGCCTCTGGAAGACTTTGTTTTGGTATTCACTCCTCCCTTTGACATTTGGTCATGAGTGTCCTGATGACTTTGGACTAAACTCAGTGAATTGCTGAGTGTTAAAATCTATAAGAAGGAGCTGGTAGTAACTCAACTGTAGGAAACTCATATGGGTAATCATTCCAATCCCTCAAGCAAGTGGGGGAGGGGAACTCCTCCAAACATCAATTGCTAAAGAGGAGCTGAAGATAATCAATGCTTAAAATTCACCCTGATAAGTGGCTAGCAATTAACTCTGGGGAGCATGGAATAGAGATCTCATGGCAAAGGTAAAGGCTGGGAGGGTTAGTGGCCCAAAAAGGGATATGGAAAACATTAGAGATGACAGCCTCTTGGTCATTTACTGGGGCCACTCTTCACTGCTATTTTGAGCTGCAAAGCTTTTAAATTTTAATGCTTAATCTTGTACTGCCATTTTCAATTTTCAGAAGAGGCTTTACATGTGACAAAAAAGCAAGTGATATAATAAGACCCTCCACCTGCTCAAAAATAAAGTACTCTAGTATTCTCTAATAAATAATGTGCTCAGTGACACTGATAGGTTTTTTAACTAAAATTTGAGTCCTTCTGGAGTCTGATTCAGCATAATTTTTATGCTGACATTTAGCGTTGCTTGGTTTGGTCCTCACCTCTTTCACCCCTGCCCCATTTAAAATCAGATCAGCTATATGGTTGTTTTCTTTAAGGAGGAAGTCAAAGCATGTCTATATTACGACGATTCACCAAAAGGGAAGCAACTGATCTGACACTCCAAATTTAATATAATACCTTCCAGAGAAGGCTAATCACATCTGAAAATCAGTGTTGTGCTCCCAGAAAAAAAAAAATGTGTTTAAATTGCAACAAGAAGAACAAAGGTAAAACATTGAGAAAAACTTTGCAGTGGTAAAGGTTATTAGTGCCCTGGTGAATTGCTTCTCTAAAGAACATTATAATTAAGAGAAATAACCATCTAAAGATACTTTGGGACCAGTCCTTTGGGAGAGACAAGGAGATGAACTAGAGGACCATCTTAAAGAGAATTTTTTGAAACTAAAATTTCTGTACCACAATAGGTATAAATCCCAGAAGTAGCTACACAATTTTGCTTATTTTTATTCATTATGTACCTCTTCAGAAGAAGCAATTTTTTCTTGTTTTTATGAAAATATTTAATTTTTTATGAATAAAATTAATTTTCTCCCTTATACCTCTCCCTTCCCCCAATGGAAAAAGAAAAAAATTGAATAAACCCTTGTAGCAAGCATACAAAATCAAGCAAAATGAAATATCCCCATAAAATATACGTCTTACTCTGCATGTTGAGTGTCTATCACCTCTCTATCAAGAGGCAGTAACATGCTCAGAAGGAGCAAATTTGCAGGCTACCAAAGAGCAATGGAAAAATGGATTTTGGTTCTAAGTAGATTGAGTACTTGATTAATTTTTATCTACAGCATAGAAGTAAAATATGGTACAATGGAAATAGCCCTAGATTTGGAGTCAGAGAACTTGGGTTCAAAGCCTAATTGTGCCACTATTTGTGTGACAATGAGTAGGTTACAATCTCCCTGTATTTCAATTTCTTCATCTATTAAAGGAAAGGATTGGATTAGATGACTTCTAAGACCTCTTTCAGGTCTAAATCCTCTGTTGTTAAAAATGTGTAATATCTTATTATTTTTAATTAAAAGGCTTTTATTTTTCTCTCCTTCATGCCTCTCACCTCCCATTAAAAAATTATTTTGTAACTAATCTCCATAATCAAGCAAAATTGCTCACTGCATTGATCACACCCAAAATATATGTCTCATTTTGCATCTTGAGTCCATGATCTCTCTGTCCAGGGTGGGCAGCATTCTTCATCATTGTGCCTCTGAAATTTTGGTTAATCTTTGCATTGACCAGAATTCTTTGCCTTTCAAAGTTGTTGTCTTTATTTTAATGTTACTGTATACATTATTCTCCTGGTTTTGCTTTTCATTCTATATCTATTCATACAAGGCTTTCCATGCTTCTTTAAAATTGTCCCTTCTGCCATTTGTTATACCGTAAGAGAATCTAATAATCTTCATATATCATAAGCCAAAGGGTGTGTTTGCACAGTTTAGTAACTTTGGGGGCATAGTTCCATATTGCTTTCCATATTGCTATCTGGACCAGTTCACAACTCCCCAAACAGTGGACTAATGTACTTGTTTTCTCACACAACCTCCAAATTTTGTCATATTCCTTTCTTGTTATCTTTGCCCATGACAACTGGACTGGGAAGAGATTAAAAGGAGACAGATAAAAGGCCTCACACAGGAGAGAATGTATGATACAACTGATTGACCCAAGGTCATACAACTAATAAGTGTAAGAGTCAGGATTAGAACCCAGGTCTACTAGGTTCCAAATCTAGTATTTCTCTCCCCACACCCTGTTGCCTCTCTTT
Source organism: Vombatus ursinus (assembly GCF_900497805.2). Lineage (NCBI taxonomy): Eukaryota > Metazoa > Chordata > Mammalia > Diprotodontia > Vombatidae > Vombatus > Vombatus ursinus. Next base: position 4,300,008 of record NW_020954585.1, read on the forward strand.
TCTGTCTTGCTTAAGTATGACAGTGTAATGAGATCTTTCAGTATCCTGGTGACAATCTTTTTTTTCCCTTCATCTGCAAAGATAGCCTACAAAAATAGTGTTTCACTGCATTCCCTACCTTGAAATACCTCTTTGCTCTAAAAAGCAAAATTTTGCCCTTGGCCATGTTGTCTTTGCCAATAAAATCACATGAGCACATTTGGTCCCTTTAGTTTTTCGAAGCCAAGTCCAAGCTACTCTGCATAAAACTAGCTGCTAAACAAACAAGCAGATTCACCCCCTGACTGGGGCAGTCTCTGCTTTCTCTTGAATAATATTAGGTTTTGAATGCTTGTTAGTTTGTCTCTTTTATTTTGCCTAAACCCAGATGTGCTTTCAAAGCAAAAGGAAATTTTGCAAAATGCCATCCTCAAGTACAGAGAAGTCTTTGAAGGGGGTTTTATGTAGAAAGAGATTCTGACAATTAGGGTATCTGTCAAATTCCAGAAACTTTTCACTGCTGAAGGTATTTCTCTTCTCTAATCTCTTATCAACCCAATACCCACCAGGATTTGCCTCTTGTAAGCACCTCTGGTGCTTAGCAAAGTATCTGGCACATAGTGAGCACTTAATAAATGCTTGTTGACTTGACCTATGGGAGCATTTGGTTTAAAAAAAAAGTCCATTAACAGATTTTCTACTGTTATTATATCCAAGGGATATGGCCTGGCCTAGTAGACACAGAGTTGGACTCAGAGGAAGGAAGATCTAGGTTTCAGGTCCCATCTCCTACATGCACTGACTGGTTGTGTTACCCTGGGCAAATCATTTAACCTCTCAATGGTCTAGATAACTCTCTAAGACTGAGTTGCAGAGAAGGTTCCCACCTACATTGGAAGAATTTCCTCATGTAGAAGTTCCTTATATGAATGAAATCACAAGGCCATTCCCCATCTTTCTATTATAATTAGCTTGCTTTTATAATACAATTTAAGGGCTGCAAAAGGAATTTTGCCTGCACAAAAACCCTGGAAGGTAAGTGCTATTACTATCCTCATTTTACAGATGAGAAAACTGAGACACACAGAGGTTAAGTGACTTGCCTAAAGGCACATAGTCAGAAACTATAAAAGATTGGATTTGAATTCAGGTCTTCCTGACTACAGGTCCAGTGCTCTATCTATTGTGACATTTCGATATCTACAAGACTTTATTTAACTAAGCCATAATCTCTCTGTCTCTGTCTGTCTGTCTGTCTGTCTGTCTGTCTGTCTGTCTCTCTCTCTCTCTCTCACATACACACACACACACACACACACACAGCCAAAAATCTGTTTCTCAATCAACCTAAGCACTTGAAGTTACATATTACCCAATGTTGCCTTTTTAGCAACTCAAAATAAAAATTTAATGCTTATATTATTGAAGCTTGGTTCTATGTTTCTCTCTTAAAGTGTTGTTATATTTTCAAAATGAAATTTTAATTCAATTTTTAACTGTGAAAACACAGCAAAAGTCCCTTTATAACACTGATGTGAAAGGTTAATGGGATTGTATCAAACTTTCACAGTATTGTAGTTATGTTTCCAGGGATCTCATTTGAAGTCTGTCTCCCTGTGGGAGATCATAAGATTTGGATCTGCAAGGGACCCCAGTTCAATCAAATACATGGAATAGCACATTGTGTTATAATCGGGTTATTAGTCTACTTGCCATATGATATTACTTCAAGGTTTCTCTAAATCAAAGAAACAATGTTCGGGAGTCCCTGTTTCACCTCTACTGCTGAAAGGTACACTCATTCACTGGGACCCAGGGGCAATATTTCTATTTACATCTGCCATTTCTACTTGGAATCAACAACTCTCCCCCCTCAAAGCCATAGATTTTTCCCTCAAAATCAGATGCAAACCAATTTACTCTTTCACTCTGGGAATTTGTTCAAAGTGGAAAATTGGGGTATTTCTAGATATTTCATCCTGTAAATGATACTCTTCAAAACTCTTTTTTCAAAAAGTAAGAATAGCTAGAATTTTTCACTTACTGTGGATTTGCTCTTAAGGGGGAGTGGAAAAAGCATTTATCAAATACTTAGTATGTGCCAGGCATTGAACTATAAAATGACGATAATAATAGTAAATAAATTGATCCCCACAAAAATCCTGTGAGGTATTTACTATTATTATCGTCACTTTATAGTTGAGGAAATGGAGGTAAATAGGAGTTAAGTGACTTGCCCAAGGTCACACATCTAGGATGTATGAGCCTGGATTTGAATTAAGGTTTTGCTGACTCTAAACCCAGTACTCTATCCATTGTGCCATCTAACTGCCTCAAAGCAGGGGGTGGGGTCTTAACCTGGGGTCCTTGACCTCAGAACTTTTAATATTTTGATGACTATTTCAATATAATTGTTTTCCTTTATAATCCTACATATTTTATTTTATGTACTTAAAATATTATTCCTGAAGGGGTTCATAGGCTTCACCAGAGGCATCTGTGGCACAAAAATGATTAAGGACGACTAAAGTAATCATGTTTCTGAGCAGAGAATGTAGATGTGATCAGCTTTGGGTCAAGTAAGTTGGAGTGGTGGAATAGTACAAAAAGTAGGAAGCGCTGGCTAGAAATGGGGGAAAAAAGCATTCCAGTATGAAACAGAATGCCTCCATTTTAGCCCAGCTTCTCAAACACTCCATCACTTAGCAGCTACCTGTAAAACCTTGGCCAACTGCTGCTGCTTCTCTGCATCTTAGTTCTTTCAGCTGTAAAATTTGTATGATAATTGGGGCCAAGGATCCTTGAGTTCCAAGATCCTTTCTTTTGCATCCTAGGACCTCCCAGTGCCTTTACACAGGCTGGACTCTGTGCCTGGAATGTTGACTACTTTATCACCTCCACCCCCGAAGCTCTCACTGTGATTGGTGAGTTCCTCCTCAGAAACACCATCTGAGGAAGTTCACATGCCAGCCATGCACACCTTCAATCTGGTGCGGTTGCTGACTCTTCCCATTACCTTTCCATCTTGCCCCCATGGAATAACTTCTCCAGCCCTTTTCAGGTGCGGGGACTCGCTGGTTTCAGAGTGGGTCTTTTTTATTCTTTTCAGTTCTAGGCACAGGCAGTAAAGTCCTGGATTCATAAAGTTGAGCCACATTGACCTTGGAGTCAGGATTCGAGGCCTGATATTGTTTCCTTAGTCCTGAGCGAGTCCTGAGAAACCAGGATGCTGGGATGGGGTGGATTTGGAATTTAGTGGTATTATTTTAAATAGGGGGCAATTCAGTAATGCAATGGATAGAGTATATAGCCTGGAGTCAGGAAGTCCTGACCTCAAATTCAGCTTCAGACACTTTCTAGCTCTGTGACCCTGGGCAAGTCCTTTAATCCTGTTTGCCTCAGTTTTCTCATCTGTAAAATGAGCTGGAGACCAAGAAAACCCCAAATGGGGTCATGAAGAGTTGGACATGACTGAAATTATTGAACCATGAAAATTCTAAATAGGAACTAGTTAAGCTATAAATGTAATCCCCACCCCCTCCTGAGGGACTTAGGGGATGTTGGGGGAGGAGCAGTTATGCCTACTTATGTTGGAGGGAATGTTTACATGGGGGGAAGAATGTTTGATCTTGCCATACTTTTGAAATAAATATTCTTTTGTAAAAACTAAGTAGAATGCTAAATTATTAAATGGAAATAGGGTGCTGAGGACCTCCTAAAATTGGGGAAACACAGTTGGTTGGGCTTGAGCCAATGGAAAAGACTAGCTACCCCCAACCCCCTTGGGGTCCTAGAGAATCCTTAGAGAGAGGTGAAATGAAACAAGCCTGGTCTTTTAGCAGTGGGGCTAGAATATTCACTGTTATTTACGTATGTGTGTGTCTCAAAGGCTCTTAACTTGAGGTCTGTGAACTTAATTTTTTAAAAATATTTTTGTAACTATAATCTTAATATAATGGTTTCCTCTTTAATCTTGTGTATTTTACTTTAGAAATTCAAAACCATTATTCTGAAGAGGGGTCTATAGGCTTTAGCAGACTATCAAAGGGATTCATGACATACACAAAAGGTTAAGAACCACTATATGTATTTATGTGTACATGTGTGCATGTTTAGATATAATACAAGATATGTAGATGTGTGTATGTGTATGTGTGTACATGCACATATACATACAAATATATATATATACACACACACACACACACACAAATTTATATACTTGGGTAAGCTAGGTGACACAAAAGATACAGTGCTGGAGTCAGGAAGCCTCATCTTCATGAGTTCAAATCTGACTTCAGACACTTACTAGCTGTGTGACCCTGAACAAATCACCTAACCCTGTTTGCCTCAGTTTCCTCATCTGTAAAATGAGCTGGGGAAAAAAATGGCAAACTACTACAATATCTTTGCCAAGAAAACGCCAAATGGGATCACAAAGAATTAGACATTACTGAAAAATGACTGAACAATAAACAACAAAATATATACACACATTCATTCTAAATTATTTATGTATATTCTATGTATGCATCTATCTACATATATTCAAATTTTAAATTATTTATGTATGTTACATATATATGTGCATTGCTTTTGTCATTTCAAGACATTTGATACAAAGGATAGGATCAAGAATGAATGATGATGGCAATGATGATGATGATGATAAACATCATGATGTTATCAGACATTTTTAGAATACTAAAATTATAAAGCTCTTTGTAGAATCATGTGAGTCTGTTGTATATGGAAACAATCAGAACTATAGAATCACACTGCTGGGAATGGAGAACAGAACACCTGATATTTTGCTCAGGAATGGAGATCTTTCTCTATTAAATTACAACATTGATATGTTTCCCCATCAAATTACAGCACCCAAGCAAGCTTAGCTAAGAAAAAAAAAGATCCCATGAGTCTTTGCCATGTGTGAAGCACGCTCTCGCTATAAGCACAGCATTTGGGATTCTGTGCAGCTCTCCTACTCCGGCAGTGTTAGGAGGCATAATAACTTTGAAACTATTCATCCATTCCAGCTTCAAGCTATTTTCCTACCATGCCGTTTTTATGGTAGCACTAAAGGCTCCATGTACAAGCAGTTGGCATGAGTGTTGCAATTTTATTGTTAAGTCACAAAAATGCTGATGCAGAGAATGATGTTGGGGTTAGTGAACTGCTCAACTGGCCCGCTGCCATTTGGACCATGGTTCCATTATTGGAGAGTGAGGAAACTGAGAGAAAGGAAATTAGTCAGGGCAAATATAGTAAGTCCCATAATGCTCTTGGTAATAGCAAACAGGTTGAGTAGACTTATTCAGCAGTGAGGATTCATACATAATTTCTACAACTGGATACTTCAGGTATTAAGAGTGTATAATATGTAAGGTAACTCTTTAGCTGACCCTGCTGCCTCAAATACTTAGCTTTTACAGTATCGTGAGAACACTTGCATAATATCTATCCAACCTTATTACCCACATTTATTAATTTATTACCCAGCATTATTAAAACCCTACTATAGGTCAGGTACTGCAGTAGGCCCTGGAGATAAAAAGTCAAAAATATCCCTGCTCTCATTCTGTTTCAGGAGACAAGAAATACATATCTAAATATACTCAGAATATGTGTGTGTGTGTGTGTGTGTCTCTGTGTGTGTGTATTATATTATATGTGGAAAAAATATAAAATAAATACAAGATAATTAAATGCAAGACAATTAGAAAGAGTGGGCACTAGAAGTTGAGGAGATCAGAAAAGATTTCATGTAGAAAATGGTGCTTGAGCTACACATTGAAGAGGATATGGGATTCTATGAGGTAGAAGGGAGAAGGGAGTCCTTGAGACCAGACAATGAAAGGGTGTGGCAATAGGAGATGGAGTGTTGGTTGTGAGGAAAAGAATGAAAGCCAGTTTGGCTGAACCAGTAAGGCTGTTTTCCCCATAGGATCATGGGATTACAGGATCTAGAGCTGGGAGGAAGCTTCAAGGTCATCTACTATAATGCCTTCAGTTTGCAAATGAGAAAAACCAAGGCCCAAAGAAGTTGTGATTTCTCCAAAGTCATATAGTAGTAGTAGTAGTAGTAGTAGTAGTAGTAGTCGTAGTAGTAGCAGAATAGTAGTAGTAGTAGTAGCAACAGCAGCAGCAGCAGCAGCAACAGCAGTAGCAGAAGCAGCATAGGTGGTGGTGGTGCTGGTGCTTGTGGTGGTAATAGTAGTAATAGTACTATTAGTAGTAATAGTACTAATAGTAGTAATATTGACTTGCATTTACATTAGTCGGTTGCTTGTTGTCTTTCACTACATAACACTTTAAGGTTCTATCTTCATAACCACTTTGTGAAATAAGTACTTGAATATTTCAAGGAGATGTAATTGTACTGCATGTGTACTTCCTCCACTAATGCCTATCATAATTCCTGTATAACTTAGTATCCTAGATTTAGAGCTGGTAAGATCTTCAAAATCATCCAGCCCAACCCCTTTTGCCCTAAGTGTAGAGAAAGAAAATAATTTACTAAGTCTTCTCTCCTACTTCAGAGACACTGAGAAACCTTGGATTTGGGCCATCTTCTCTTCATGGATGACACTGGCTATGGGGCCACTATTTTAGAAAGGACCACACTTGTGTTTTACCTCATTCATGTATGCCCCATTGTCATCAGGTGGGTACCCTTCCTCTCCCCAGTTCCTTACTTCTAGGTTCCCTTTATGTGTTGTTATTCCCATCAGAATGTAAGATCTAACTTCCAAGGTCATGTGAACAAAAAGATGGTAGACTAGACATTTTCCCCAATCCCCATGAGTTTTCAAACTTTACCAAAACAGAAATTTTGCACCAAAAATAAAGCAACTTTGACTGTCTCCATGGTCTAGGACTACCAGAATTCAAAAGAAAGCTTAAAAAACCCCAAGAATTGATGTCACTGACCCTGGGCTCACTCAGCATCTCTCCCCCATCTCCCTGCACTGCTGGCAGCTAGGCTACACTATCTACCCACGGACATGACAGAAGCTTAAGTCAAAACCCAACCTTATAGCCCAGTCCCCTCTTCCTCTTTCCAGTGCTATGGAGATCTTGTCTCAGGCCCATAGAAGTTACTCAACAGTCAGGTTGATCACAGCCCTCCAGAGGCAAAAGCCTCCTGGGGCTGCAACCCAGAACCACCAGCCCTGCAAAACTCTGAACTATCATTTCCAAGGAAAATCGTCTCTAAACTGCTGGTACTTGGCCAGAGATCTGTGGGACAGAGGAAGTGAGAAAAATCACCAGAATGAGACATTGTACATGTGAGGGGTTATGAAACATTACATCAATCCTGAGAGGAAAAGCACAGCACCTAGCCAGTATCAGAAGTGACTTACCCAAAAGATGCATGGAATAGGAACCAAAGCTGGTGAACTATGAATTGCCCATTGGGAAGGAGCCTGAGATGCTCTGAGATCCAACCCCTAAATAAACCATAATCAGAGAGGAAGGAGTCAGGAAATGAGCAATGAGGAAAATAAGGAGGAAAAAAAAGAAAGAAAGACTGAAAAACACCAAAGATTTCAGGAAGAAGAAAACTGAAAGATCTTAAACAGATAAATCAACTGGAAAAACAGTAACAAGATCTAGTAAACAAGTTCAGGCATCTATGAATAAATATTTCAAAATAAAATGATCCAACACTTGATGAGGCAGAGGACTCTATGGAATTTGAGGAGAACATAGAGCCACAACATGCTGTCCTTGGGTAATTTAGAAAAGAAAAGAGAATTATGAGCATTGAATTTATATCCTCAACAGCAAAAATAATGAGCAGAATAGAAAAACTAGAATCTGCAATGGTAAGCCTCACCAGATGGAGCAGCTAGGTGGTGCCATAGACAGAGTGTCAACCCTGGAAAAAGGAAGACTCATCTTGAGTTCAAATCAATACTCAGACACTTACTAACTGTGTGACCCTGGGAAAGTCATTTAATCCTCTTTGCCTCAGTTTTGTCATCTGTAAAATGAACTGGAGAAGGACATTACAGACCACTCCAGTATCTTTGCCAAGAAGGCCCCAAATGGGGTCATGAAGAATTGGACACAAGTGAAAAACAACTCAACGGCAACAATAACAATGTTTCGCCTCACCAGAAACAAAAAGGGAATAATAGATTAGGAATGGAAACACACAGAAGTGAAGGACAACCTAGAAGGAGAGAAGCAAAAAACATTAAAATAAAATATGCTCACTATGCAAGCAAAACATATGGATCTTGAAAATAGGATGAGAAAGAAAACCTAAGGATCACAGGTCTCCCCGAAGAACATGACAGGACAAAAGGATCTTTAATACTGTAGTGAAGGAAATAAAAGAGAACTTCTCAGAACTGAGTATAGAAGAAGAAATTCCAATCAAAATAAATTACAGATTTCCTCCAAGAAAAAAAATAAAACCCAAGGCTGTAAACTCCAAGACATATAGTGGTTAAATTTAATAATTCAATTTATTATGTAAGTTCCTTGAGAGAGGAAATTGTCTTGCTTGTTCAAATTTGTATCTCCAGAACTTAATAGGGCCTGGCATATAGTAAAAACTTAATGAACATAGTATCTCCCTCTGTCTATCCATCCATTTATCCATTCTTCTCTCCATTTATCCATTCACCATCCATCTTCTATCTATCCATACACTAATTCATTCATCCACCTATCTATCTATCTATCTATCTATCTATCTATCTATCTATCTATCTATCAAATGTCAGTACCAGAGCTGGGATTTAAAAGTATGTTTTCTAACTTTAAATCCAGTGGGTTTGCCATGTTAACACACTCTCTCCTCATTGTCCTCTGAATATTGCATTCTTATATCTGGTCCAATATTTACCCATGAGAGGCATAATAGCATTATGGACAGAGAGCTGGCCTTAAAACCAAGAAGGCCTAGCTTCAAGTCTTGACTCTGACATGGCACTGGCTGGATGATCCTGGACAAGTAACTCAACTTCTCAGTGCTCTAAGAAACTCTCTGACTTTAAGATGCATTGAAAGAAGTAGTTTTCTCACCCAGTAGTTCCCTATACCAGTGAAATCACAGACATAATCTGTATCTTTCTTCCTATTTTGTTCACTTACTTCCAGAATCACAGAATCTCAGCATGGGAAGGGGCCACGGAAGTCACCTGTTCTGGCCCATGTGTGAGCAGGATTCCTCTCTACACCAAGCCTGTGGAATGATCTATCAACCTCTGTCCCATGGTCTCCAATGAAAGGGAGTTCATTGCCTCTGGTAGCAGCCCACTCCACTCTGATATAGCATTACTTTTAGGAAGGTTGTCCTTACAATGGAGGTGAAATATACCTCTTCCATTTCTATCCACTGCTCTTAATTTTCTCCTCTAAGGGCAGACATAACAAGTCTGATTCCTATTCTCTTTTCGCAAAATGTTCTCCACTCCTCCTAATATTCAGGGTTTAATTCAGGTCTCATCTCTTCTATGAAGCCTTCCCAAACCACCTCAACCCACATTGATGGCTTCATGCCTCCCTTCCCTAAGCTCCTAGATCATTTCTAGTCCATTCCAGTCACATGCTGTCTTACATCATTATTTAACTGCCTAATCTGGATTTACCTTGTCTTCTCAACCAGATTAAAAGATCCTTGAGGGCTATGACTATGTCTTACAGTTCTTTTGCATTTTCCAAAGCACCTAGGCCAGCATTTAATGTATATTTGAAAATTTCAAGGATGCACAGTTTCATAGCATTAGTAGATAAATTCTTCCACCAATAAATATAGAAATTTTGCTGCATCTTAGTACATGACCTTTATTAGTTGCTGTGATTGGGGGGAGGTGGGGTAAGGAGCCACACCTGCTAATCAATCTTCTGGAGATAAGCTTTTCTTTAGGTCCTCAGACAGAAGACATACAATCTATCACTCTGCTTCTATCTTATATGTACATGGTTGTTTCCCTGTTATCTTTCCCATCAGAATGTGAGCTGCTTGTATCCCCAGGGCCTGGCACTACTTAATAAATGTTGACTGAGTGATCTTACCTAGTCAGCACAGAATGACTTACATGCCAGCTCAATAAGGCCTACTAGAATTTTCTGTCCACCGGCATAGCTTTCAGAAACTCAGGGTCACCTCCACATTATGATGAAATATTTTAATAGGACTTCAGTGGAAGTCTAAGGTGCATAATGAGTGTTAAATAAATACTTGGTGCATTGAATTGGATTATTGAAGTATTATTAGTTAGACCATGTCCTCTGGGCCTGACATTATTGAAAATGTAGGCTTTCTTCCTGCCTTCTCCTGACCCTGAACCTAGAAAAGAGAACACCAAGTCACTAATATATATCTTATTGTTTTGTTCTTTTCTTAGAAAGGGAAGATGGTCACTTTTGCCTCACTGAATTCCAGTACATCTATTCTGCCCTTCTCTGCCCTCTTAGTTGTTTCATTTAGGCATTCTTTTCCTGGTCTAAACTAGCATGAAGACATTCAAATTGTTTCAGGTTCATTTGGAGAGAAAGTGAATTTAAGATACAGTATAGTGGTGAATTAACTTTGCCTTTTGCTTCCCACTGAAAACTGAACCTGATTATAACGTAAGGAGGAAATGATTAGAAAAGCATGCTTTCAAGTAGACCCAAAGGATGGAGACAAAGGAAATAACACATCTCTATGAGAGGAAAGGTTAGAATTAAGCTGCACAAGTGACTTAAAAGTCAGGAACCCTTGCCCAATGACCTAGAGCCCTACTATAATATTGATTTAGGGTCCATGCTATGGGCCTTACAATAAGTTTCTTGATCATCAGGTAAAACCCCTAGAATAAGTCCCATGCAACATTAAAGTCTGCTCTAAAAAAAAAGGAGTGTTAAAATGAGAGTCCAGTATTCAAAGGAAGCTACAATGCAATTTTATTTCTTTTCTTTTTACCCTCACTTAATAGGATTTTATCTTTTCCAATTACATGCAAAGATAGTTCTCAACATTCACTTTTATAAGATTTTGAGTTCCAATTTTTTTCTCCTTCCATTCTCTCCTGCCTCCCCAAGATGGCATGCAATCTGACATAGGCCATACATGTACAATCATATCAAACATATTTCCACATGAGTCATGTTCTGAAAGAAGAATCAAACCAAAAGGGAAAAACCACAAGAAAGAAAAAAAGAGAGAGAGAAAATCATACGCTTCCATCTGCATTCACACTCCATAGTTCTCTGGATATGGATAGCATTTTCCATCATGAGTACCTTGGAATTGTCTTAGATCATACAATGTAATTTTGGATCCTTCTAATTGATGTAAGAAGTACTTCCCACCCCCACCACTCTCATTTATAAAATACCATATGAGGGATAAGAAAATCAAAGAAACAGGTGAAGGTCATCAATGCCTTGGAAAGGAAAATCCCAAAGTCATGTCTGAGCAAGTGCTGCCAGGGTACATAAGGGTGATTTTTGGTAGAGGTCAGAGAGTGCCATGAGCAACCATTAGGAAGATGTGAGAAATAGAAACCAGTAAAGAAAAACTAATGGTCTTCTTAGACCAATTCCTGGATTAGAGCAGTGGTTCTTAAACTGAAGACCATGGATTCTAAAATATATCTATATATTTAAAATAAAATCTTTATGTTATGTCCTTACATTTTAAAATTTATGTTCTAAACAAAATATTTCACATATATATAATAGTATTTTAATGATTTATCTATTTTGTAATTTTACATATTTTATTTTGTACATTTAAAAATGTTCTGAGAAGGGGTGCATAGTTTTCACTAAATTGTCAAAGGGACCAATGACACAAAAAAAAGTTTAAAAATTTATAGATTAGAAAATATCCAGGCCATGGAAAAGTTTGAGGTATCATTGCAATTCACCTAAAGCAGAGGGCAGCACAAGGATGGAATCCAAAGAAAATGGTCAGGCCATATCATATCATCGGTATCAACTATAGTAGACACCAAGGAAGGGGCAAGGTAGAGAGGAGAGAAAAAGAATATCCTGATGTATGAGAATTAGAAGAAAACTTCAAAGTCATCCAGTCCAACCTCCTCATTTTACAAAATGAGAAGCCTGACCTCAGAGAGAGAATGTGACTTACTCAACAGCACACAGATAGTAAGTGACAGAGCCAGGATTCAAAACCCATTCCTCTCATTTCAAATTCACTGGTCTTTTCATGGTACCACACTCCCTCCTCAGCATCCCTTGAGTACTTCATATTCCTTTCTGGTCAACATTTTGTTCATGTTCTTCTTGAATTTAAAAAAAAAAACAAACTCAGACTTAGAAAGTACCTCATCTATTCTGGCCCATATAAAAACAACATTCCTGACAAGTGGCCAATTAGCCTGTGCTCAAAGACTTGAGATGAACTGGGTGTCAACATGTATAGTGAGGAGCAGGGTTGAAGCTCAGATCCACAATAAGGACGCAAAGTTGCCATCTCGGTGTGTTAAAATCAGGTGTCAAGAACAGAATTGGAATGATTTTCTTCAACCAAGGAGGGTTTGATTCTGTCTGCTTTTGAAGCCACTGATCATTGGTTCTAAATAGAATTTAAATAGCCCTTCACTGTGGCAATCACAAACCTGCTACTGAGAGGACATTTTGTCTTCAAATGCCACAGTAATTTGAGAGATGAAAAAAGGAAATTCAGCAGAATCAAGAGGTCTTACTTCCTCATTTTACACATAAGGAATCCAAGTCCCAAGGAGGTAAAGTGATGTGTCCAATGCCATACAAGCAGTCTTTGGACCCATGTCCTGGTAACTGACTAAGAAGATTGAAAAAAAAAAAGAAAGAAACCAGGAGATATTATTGTTAGGGTTAGATCTGCTAGGTTCAAGCCTAACTAAGACTTCATGGACAACTTCTTGCTAAAGGAATACATGAGGTAATAAGCTAAGAAATGGTGTATATATAAGAGCTTCAAAGAAACTTTTATTAACTAAATACTTATTGTAGTTTCCTTTCAGATAAGAAAAAATACTCAAACATGAACAGACATACCTAGAGAATAACAACTACCTAAGTAGAACTGTCAAGGATATATATCATAGATATATATCATAGACTTCTAGAATGACTAGAGTTTGGGTAATAGTGACTAGTTTCCCACTGGAACAGTCTAGTAGGAATTCTTTAAAAATAGAGTCAACAACCAAGTTCATTCATTCATTCATTCATTGAATATTTGTTGAGCTCCTATATGTGCAATGCATTGGCCTAAGTATTATGAAAAATATGAAGATAATGTATAAAAGACTTGGTCCTCATATTCAAGAAGGCAGAACAGATGAAAGTGCAAGTAGGACTAGAAAAGGTAGCCAGGGATGCCAGGGGTGCTGTATCATCAGTAAGGATCCAGATCTGCATGAGAACCAGGAGATCAAAGTCCATAAGAAGTAAAACGGTTAAGCTGAAAGGAAAGATCTTAACTATGGAGCAGTCATTCTAGAGAAAGGGGTGAACAAATCTAGAATGGGAATGTGCAGGGGTTGTGTTGAAGGAGAAAAAAATAAGAGAGTAGTCAGTGGTGGACAAGGGAACGAGGTTTATACAATGATGGCTAAGGGAGAGAATGATGGGATGATAGTATCCTGACCATGGAGGAAGAAGTTCAGGCAGATTCCTTGATTTGAATGTCCCCTTTGTAATTCTGTTTCACACATGCTCAGATCGCCTAACATGGTGGCACCCATATGGGAGAGTCCAAGGACCAGCTTCTGGGAGAGTACACTCTGCCAGTCCTCTACCACATGATTAATAGTGATTGACTGTGTAACCAGAACAGATTGTGTCTTTAAAATGACCAGACTAAGACATTCTTGCTCTTTCAAGCTGAGTACAGAGTAGGTGAAGGCCCTGTTCACCCACAGCATAGACAATATGAATAGAGCTAGATGAGAGGAAGGGCTACTTTTCCTTCTCCCTACTCCTCCTCTTAAGCCCTGTGGCCCTAAGAATCTGGCTTAGAGTTTTCCTCTATTTTGTTTGTCTTTTTCAGTTCTAAACACAGGCAATAAAATCCCCATCAGACTTAGACTCAAGCCATAGTGACCTTGGAGGCAGAATCCCAGGCCTGATGCTGCAGTCAACCCAGCAAGGAAGCCCTGAGAAAGAGGGATGCCTAGGGGCAGCTAGGTGGCACAATGGATAGAGCTCTGGCCCTGGAGTCAGGAGGACCTGAGTTCAAATCCAGCCTCAGACACATAACACGCGTTAGCTGTGTGACTCTGGGCAAGTCACTTAACCCCGATTGCCTCACAAAAAAAAAAAAAAAAAAAAAAGATGCCAAAAATTTTAGTTCAAGGGAGGCTTTGGACTGGGAACTAAGTGAGATTTTGCTATATAGCAATTGCATTAAACTGTGAACCTAATCCCCTTCCCCTGAGCTGAGGTGACTGGGGCATGTGCATGTGTTGGGGATAGGGGTGTTTGTGTATTTGTTCAGGCTATACCTATAAATATTCCTTGTTTTCAAGCAATGGAGACTAGAAGACAGCACCTTCTCTGGTGAGGGCACATCATGCTGAGCAGTCCTGTACCAGTGTCTCCCATGTCACATAATCATTTCCAAAGTTCCTGAGAGACCTTAAGAATATCCTTGTATCACTTCTTCTGACCACCATGTGAACACTTGCCCTGTGTGAGTTCTTCATAAAATAGTTACTGTTACACTTCTAACAATGTAGATGATAACTCAATTGTGCTTGCACATGCTTTCCCCCCATATTTCTATAAATTAACTGCAAGAAGTCCACCTAATATGCTTGAGACCTTCCTCATTTTCCCCTGACACCATGAAATATCAGTGGACAACTCTGGCTGTCCACCAGTCATTCCTTAACCTTGACATACGATGAATCTCTCCTCTCTTCTCATCATATATTTCCTCAATGACATATTTTGCTCCTGTTTTTCCTTGAGTTCTTCTTTGCTTATCTGTTGCAGCCTGCTCCCACCCATCATGTACCTTTCCACTGCCCTCTATGTGATATTCATTTTTCAATTCTTCAGAGACTATGATGTTCCTTGGCTCATCACCCTACAGTAGCAACTGGTTGAATATTGGGTGAGATAATACAGACCCATAAATAACTATAATACAGGGCAAAATAAGGTGAGAGTCATGTGATAGATCATATCAATAGCTCCAAGTCAGTTTGGTGGAGCAGTGAATAGAGCCTGGTATCAGGACACCTAAATTCAAATCTCACCTCACATTTTTCTGGGCAAATCATTTCACCTTTGCCTCAGTTTCTTCAACTGTAAAATAAGGAGAAAATGAAAGATGTAAAATAGGCACCTACCTCCCAAAGTTGCTGTGAGGATTAAATAATATTTGTAGTAGTTGTTGTCCTTCATTCTCGAAGAAGACCAAAATGACATCACTATGCTAGAGTCAAGTTACAGCGTGTCCTACTATGGCTGATCAGATCAAAACTAGCTCAGAATGTTCTACTACTGGTAGGGCACAAACAGTCTATGTGAGCATTTGCAGTGGATTCTCTAAATTTTCTCATGTCACTTTTCTTTTGAGCTGCTTCAATTCTGCTTTGCTCATACAGAACAGCACCAGGGGCAGCTAGATGGCCCAGTGGATAGAGCACTGGCCCTGAAGTCAGGGGGACCTGAGTTCAAATCTGGTCTCAGACCAAACACTTGACACTTACTAGCTGTGTGACCCGGGGCAAGTCACTTAATCCCAATTGCCTAAAGGAGAAAAAAAAGAGAACAGCACCTTCTCTGATGGGCACAGGCTATGCTGAGCAGTCCTGTGCCAGTGTCTCCCATGTCACATCATCATTTCCAAAGTCCCTGAGAGACCTTAAGAATATCCTTGTATAGCTTCTTATGATCACCATGTGAACATTTGCCCTGTGTGAGTTCTCCATAAAATAGTCTTTTTGGCATGTTTATAGTTTGCAACATGGCCAGCCCAATGGAGTTGCACTCTGTAAAGCAGAGTTTAAATGCTCGGCAGTTTAGTTCAAGAAAATACCTCAGGGTCTGGTGATCTTACCAAGTGATCTTCAGAATCTTCCTAAGACAATTCAAATGGAAATGATTTAGTTTGCTGCATGGTACCAGTATGTTGTCCAGGTTTCACAAGTATACAACAACTGAAATAATATTTGTAGAGCACACAGCACAGTGCCTAGCACATAGCAGGCACCTAATAAATGTTTGTTTCCTTGCTTGCTTCTTTCCTTCCAAGGATTCAGAGAGCTATGTTGGTGGAAGAGGGACTTTAGGCTTATTCTGCTTGGACACAGAGAGCTAAACTAGTCATTATCATAGTCAATAAACTATGCACCAGTAAGTGCCAGGCATTGTGCTATAGGCTAGAAAATTTTTTAAAAAGTTGTAAGAATATGAAAGACACTTTCTACCCTCAAAGATCTTATAATCTAATGAAGGAAGACAATATACAAAAGTAAACTGAAAAGAAGTGGGGGGGGTGGAGTATCATAGGGTACAACCCAGGGGCATGATGTTCCTGGAGTAGAAAACAAGTACAGCTGCTGATTTGAAATGAAGAGTTGTTTGTACAATTCTGAAGCTCTATAAAAGGAGACTCTGGGAGGAATTTTTTTGCTCTATTTCCAGCCCTCCAATTAGGGGTGAGAACCAACTGAGGGTACTAAGAAGTTGTTGAGTATCAAAGTTGAAACAATCTCTGTGATGATGATGTTTCTGGTGATGAGCTTTTCCTGGGAGAGGGCATGATGGTCATGGAGTCAAAATCAACAGAGCAACTGATGGACAATGAACTAGTAATTGTGGGTACAAGTTGCAATGAGGAAGATTGAGTCAGGAGGCAAAGACAAACTTCTTAAACAATTGAAACCATCCCTAAGTCGAATGGGTTGCCTTAGTAAACAGTGGGCTCCCCCTCACTGGAGGTCCTCAGACAAAATTTGGATGATTATTTCTTGGGCATATTGCAGAGGGGATGCTTGGTCAGGTACGGGTTGGTGGCCTCTGGGACCCCTCTAGCTCTGAGATTCTGTGATTTTTTTGAGGACAACATCACTTCTGAATAAGGTCACCACTGAAGGGTTTATCAAAGAAGTGACATTTGAACTGAGCCCTGAAGGATGGGAAGAATTTTAATGGGTAGTGATAAGAGAAGAGGGCATTTATCTTGCAAAGTGTGAGTAGAGATGTGCCTGAGGAAAAGGAGAAAACAAAATGACCTCTCAAGGCTCCTTACCTTGAATTTTTTTTCAAATGATAACTGTTTTCACTAACATTTTTTTCATTTCTCCAATTTTAATACAAAGTATCCCAGAATGCTTCTTTCCAAGTTATAAATAGAACTTCCTATATAGAGAAAATAAGGTGCCTGAGCCTCTTTTCACTACACAAACACCATGTTCACAGACGACTTTGTAAACTGGATTGCTTCTGCTCTTATAAATTACAATTACTTATCACATTAGGTCCTAATTGTCTTTTC
Source organism: Vombatus ursinus (assembly GCF_900497805.2). Taxonomy (NCBI): domain Eukaryota; kingdom Metazoa; phylum Chordata; class Mammalia; order Diprotodontia; family Vombatidae; genus Vombatus; species Vombatus ursinus. Next base: position 4,317,454 of record NW_020954585.1, read on the forward strand.
AGAGTGCACTCAATTACAAAATTAGAATCCTTATCTTCATATAACAGGCACCTTCTATACCTAGCCCTATAAAATGTTCAAATGGCAAAGAGAAATGGTTTCCTTGATGCATTCCTGTTAATTTAAAGGCCATCCTAAATCAAAGCAGGAATGGGACTTTGTGTGACTGGTGGAGTAGCATCCCAGAAGGCTGAAGGACAGAAGGTGAGGCTATGCAGAAACTTAAGGAGAGGCACCAGGCAATGTCATGAACAAGCAGTCTTTTCTCTCCCAGTCAAAATCATCTCAGCAAAAGGGTTGAGCAAGCACATTGATTTGTCTGTTGCAAAACCTTAAACTTATCAACATTTCAGCATAACAGGAGATAGAGGATGGTATTGAGGAAAGATGGGATCTTTGAGCAAAGGCAGTAAGTTGCTTCATGACCAGAAATGCAAACCAACACATAGTACACACTCAGTTAACTGACATCCTACTCAACTAAACACTATTAGTTAGTACTTCTTCAAGATGTAGCTCAAGCATCACCTTCTGTGTGAAGAATTTTCTGAGCCTTTAAACTACTAGTGCTCTCTCTCCCAAATTACCTTACTTAACTAATTTGAATATATTTGTATTTATCCTCTCGATATTTTATTCTGAATCTATATAAATAAGCATGTTCATTCTACAAACAAATGCATTTATAGAAAGATGCATTTATACACATGTGTGCATATATGCAGATATACACATATATATGCATGTGTACAAGCATACATATATGTGTATTCTGCATGTAAACACAAATATATGGATAAATATATCCTTGTATATGTGCAAGCATATGTGTATGTCTGCATATTCCCTGTTGTTTTTCCTGTTATATCCTCAATGCCTAGTATATAAGAAGCACTTAATAAGTACTGATTGATTGACTTATTATTGAAAACAGTTATTATGTCGGTTTTGCTTGAACTTTTATTTTTTTCTCTTTTTTGTTCTTTGTTGCAAAGGATGAATTTCTGGATAGTGAAGGTTTTACTATATATATTTGAAAACAAAATAATATAAAAATGAAATGTATCAATAAAAAATTTTTAAAACAACGTATAATCAATATAAAGGTATACTTTGTGTTAATTGTTTACCAAAAAAACGTGGTTATAGGCAAAATGTCATAAGGAACAGGTCATTTTGTAGAAATAATACTTACGTGAATGCAGAAAAAAAGTAACAGATCCGAAGGAGACAGACCATCACTATATAGCAATAATCACATAATAATTATAAAGTAAGTAGATTACATGCTAATATATATAATGTCTCAATATAAAAATTATGTAGTATTAATATATCACATGTCATTATTACATTACATTATTAATAATTATATATTCATTTATAGTGAATTAATAATACATTAAGCACATATCTATACTTTGTACTTATAGACAAGATGTTCCAAAGGTCTTCATGCAGTTTTAAGCTATTAAAGTTTAAAACCGCATTAAGATTTTTGGGACAAGCTCTATGATGTATTTATTTATGTGTATGGATATATGTATTTGCCTAGACCAGTGATTTCATTGGTGTAGAGAATTCCTGGTAAGGAAACTCCCTCTACCAATACAAATCAGTGCCTATGTTACAAATTATAGTGTTAGAGGGTTGCCTGGTACACTGAAATGAAGTGACTTGGTCAGAGACACACAATCAGTAAGTGCCAGAGGCAGGATTTGAATGCAAAGTCTTCCCAACTCCTGGCTCTTTATCCATTATGCCAAGCTACCTTCATATTCAACATAAACATACATTTTAAATTAAAAGTTAATTCAGGGAGAGGAGAGGAAGAATTAATAGATGTTATGCAGAGAATATTAAAGGGGAGATGTGCAGAATGTTACCAATTGGAGTGATAAGGAAAGCCTTTCAATAGGAAAAGTCACTTGAACTTATATCATCTATAGCATGTGGGACAACCCCCAATTAAATTGAATTTTTAATTAGTTAGAGAGAAAACTTTGCTCCTCAATCATTCTAGATAATGAAAAATTTATCATTATAATGTCTAATCTGGTATGTGTGTGTGTGTGTGTGTGTGTGTGTGTGTGTGTGTGTGTGTGAACAAGGGGACCTGTATCTACCAATTACCCAGGTATTTCGAACATGCTTTGCCAGTGAGTAAACTCCATTATCTTAGAACCAGACTTTCCCTGCTATGTAATAATATGACTGAATTTCAGGCTAGTTCCTCAGTCAACTGAGAACAAAGCTCTAAAGTGACATGAAGTTTCCAATGCTTAGCCCCTTGAGACCCAGACTGAACTATTCACAGCTCATTATTAGTGTCTCAGCAGTGCACCCCAGCAGCAGCAAGGTGGGAGGGAGAAGTGGGTTGAGGCGACAAGGAGGGACAGAGAACTGTATATAATTCCCTACACTGCCTGGATCCAATTCTGTTTCATTCTCACTACCAAAGGGCTGGCATACCACAAATTCAAGTGGTAATAGACTGTGAACAAGTAAAATTAAATATTAATGCTTGTACAAATGACATCTCTCACTTTCAATATCTTTTATTTCTCTTTTTATGCATGTTATTTGCATTTCCTCCTCAGGAAAGACTTAAATAAAGTTTGCCATAACAATTCATAATCTAATTAGAATTCATTCACATCACTTATTCCTGAGTCTCTACATTCATTTTTATGAAAATAATACATATGTATTTTCCATTCACAATAGCAAAACCCAAGGAGTTGAGCTGTAATAAAGTGCATAAAGACCTAGGCAATATGAATTAATAGAAAGAGAGGTAGTTCAAGGACTCTGTTGACTAAGCTTAGAGCTATTTAGCCTTAAAATAATTGTTTTAAAAATATTTTCTTTTTTATATCAATAAAAATTATTTAAAAAAATAAAATCGCTTACAGAAAACACCTCACCTATTATTACTAATAAGAATAGCTCATATTTCCTTAGAGTGCTATTAAAACTCTTTCTCTCTCTCTCTCACACACACACACATACACACACACACACACACATATGCACATTTTCTAAAATAGAGTCCAGGGCCCCTTGCTGGTTAATTTATACGAGTCACTCTAATGTTGTTGACTATTATGATCCATAAGTAGGAGAGACTGGCTAGGCTTCAACTGATGTGAAAAAAAGAAAAACTAAGTGAGTGCATTAAGTGGATTTAAAGTGGTTCAGATATGAATTCAATGTAAGTATGATTTCTTCATCAAAATATGATTTCTTCATCAAAAAAGCTTTGTCATCTTAAACTTCATTAATAAGGAACAATTCGTAAAGTGCTTTCCACATTGCCTGGTACATAATAGGTGCTTAATAAATGTTTGTTGGGGCAGCTAAGTGGCATAGTGGATAGAGCACCGACCCTGAAGTCAGGAGGACCTGAGTTCCAATCCAGCCTCAGACCAAACACTTGACATTTACTAACTGTGTGACCTTAGGCAAGTCACTTAACCCCAATTGCCTAAGGGAAAAAAAAAGTTTGTTACCTTTTCCTTTCCTTACAGAGTGATGGGCACAATCGCCTACTATCTTCTTCCATGATTATACCACTTCTAGAGAATCAAGTTCACTCATACCATGTTTTGAAGATGATATTGAAAAGTATGTATGGCATATTAAATAGAGTGCTAGATTTCTTGTCCAGAAGACTGGGGTCCAATTTTCTCCATAGTGTTGGATGATGAAATGTTAATTCCAAATAATGTCCCAAAACACCTCTAATTCTCAAAGAAAAATTCTGTTATCAGAGAGAGAGAGACAAAGAGACAATGACAGAGAGACAGAAAGAATGACAGAGAGCTAGAGACTGAGACTGAGAGAGAGAGAGAGAGAGAGAGAGAGAGAGAGATCCTCCCAAAACTACCATTTAAGGAGGGCCCCCAGGCCAGCCATCTTCATTTCTCACTGTCTGCAATCCTTTGGACTTTATCATCCTTCCCTCCCATGCATAGCCGGGTACTTTCTCTTCTCCCTCCCCCCTTTTTAGCTTTCTTTTGTGTGTTGTTTTCACCCATTAGACTGTAAGCTTTTTGAGGGCAAAGAGGCAAGGACTGTTCTTCTTTTTTCTTTCCATTTCTTTCTTTTTTTTTTTGGCGGGGGGAGAGGTATTTTTATCTCCTGACCTTAGCACATAGTAAGTGTTTCACAAATGTTTATTGACTAGATGCAAAACTAATCTGACAGGTGAACTTTACAAGTGAATTTCCAATACAGAAGTGATTGATTTAAGGGAATCATGAAATTGCCAGAGAAAGCAGAATTCTACTTTTAAGAAACCTAGTACAAAGATTAGCTATGCACAATCACATTTAAGCACAGGGATTCTAAAAACTTCAGTTCCCAGGGTGGTTTACTGTACAAATTGAATCAGATTCTCATTCTTTGGGCAGTGAGGTCACACAGTGGATAAAACACAGGGCCTGAAGTCAGGAAGACCCAAGTTCAAATTTAGCCTCAGACACTTCTTAGCTGTGTGGCTTTGCGCAAGTCACTTAAACTTGTTTGCCTCAGTTTCCTCATCTGTGAAATGAGCTGGAGAAGGCAATGGCAAACTACTTTAGTATCTTTGCCAAGAAAACCTCAAATGTCACAGTCAGATGCAACTGAATAACAGCCTGTCTTCTTTAAAACCAGTAGAAAGTCAGAATGGACTTTCCAACCTCTATAAAGGAAATAATGAACAATGACTGCAGAAAAGATTCATTATTTTAACAGTGAACTTTTTTTTTTTGACAACTGTGTGGACCCACTAATGCTAATGGAGGTGTTCTATGTAAATCTAGGCAAATGCCTATGTAAATTAGCTTAACCCTCCCATTCCTAGCTTTTCTGCATAATTTTGTGAATTGTGCAGAAACTATTTACACGCTGGCTGGTTAGACATAACATTTCAGGGATGCACATGACTTCCCACTATTAATTTGCATACATAATTAGCTAAAACTCTTAGTAAGCTTGGTCACGTGAAATGTTAAGAGGCAGAAATACATGCGTATTGTGAACAGTTCAGTTCAGGCTAAAATGTTCTTTATAGACCTCCACTTTCACATTCATTACTGAAATAACACCAATCTACTAAAAAAAAAAATCCCACACACTGTTAGCAACAGTAAAGACTTTAATTTAGAACATTTTTCAAGAAAAATTGAGTTTACTATTCCTGACCAATATTTCTGCTGTTATAAGGAGTAGATGACTATCCTAGAGTCAATGTAGTTAGTAGTGAGTGATCTGTGGACAACATCACTGTAGTCTACTAGCTCTTGACCTCAATTACGCCTTCTGGGAATCTTCCATGAGAAACCGACCTACCTACCTACCTATGGGAGTCTATCCTGTCTCTCGCTACCTCACATGTGTGTTGTGAGGATTAAATATGCTGTATGAACTTGGAAATGGATAAAATAGAATGTACATGCAAGTATCAGCAGTCATCATCCACTGTAAGATCCTTCATAGATCTTATGCCACTGAACAAGTTTGTTCAATTTTAACCTACCATTTTTTTTTCTTTAATTTAAGACTTGATCTCCCTATCTCACCCAGGCTGAAAGTATATGAGTTAGTCCTATAGCTTTCTATGAAGTGTTAGCCTTTCAGAGTCAGGCCTGTCTAACCTCTGACACTTATTAGCTATATGACCCTAAGTCACTTAATCTCAACCTCAGTTTCCTCAATTGTAAAATAAGAATAGTAAGAGCACCTACCTCTCAGAGTTGTTATGAAGAACAGATGAGATAATGTTTGGGTTATCAGAGAAATTTGACAGAAATATTTGTATTTTTTCCCATTTGATCACTTCCCTTCTTATTCTAGGTATATTGATTATGTCTATGCAGAAATTGTTCACTTTCATATATCAAAGTTACCCATTTTCTCTTTTGTAATCTTCTCTAAATCTTGACTGGTTAAGAGTATGAGAAGTATATGATCTGCATCTCTTTTCATTTTTTATAGTATGATAGTATTGTTGGCAGAGCTATGAAATGGCACAACCATTTTGGAAAGCAATTTGGAATTACGCAAATAAAGTGATTAAAATGACCATACTCTTTAAACTAGAAGCTCTATTACTTGACTTCCACCCATTGATAAAAAGAAAGCCTCCATATGCACCAAAATATTTATGGCAGCACTTTTTGTGGTAGCAAAGAATTGGAAGCAAAGTAGATGCCCCTTGACTGGAGAATGGTCAAACAAATTGTGGTACCCAAATAGCTGCTTTTCCCCTAATTTGGCTTCTGGTTGGATGAAAAAAACTGACCTCAAGGTTAAGTAAACATCTAGGGGATGAGGTGGGGAGTAGGGGGTAGAGTAGGGCTGAAGGCCAGGAGACCTGGGCCTCCGGGGAGACAAAATCCATATTTCCAGGAGGGGTTTGAGATCAATCATTGGGGAAAAGCAAAAGAGGAAAGAAAAGAAGGGACAATGTAGCTTGATCTTTAAGATTTGATTAACTGCCTCAGGCATGCAACAATTTGGATGTGGGTCCAAGAAAACCCTTAGTGCTAAATACTAATACAAGCCTAGGAGACTTGGAAGCAGTCTTGTATCAAGAGAGTGAAAGTCACCAGAAACCCACTGCATTTTACAGTATAGGACTTACTGACAATGAGACTTGTCATTTCATACATAAATTGGAATTGTTGGCTTTGAAATGGCTCTGTCACTGAGAAGTTCAGAAACTGTGTGTATAGAGCTCAATTTTGAGTATGGACTGACCACAGTTCACTGATTTACATTTTGGACAGCACTAAGCTATATTATCCCTGCCAGAGATGTATTGCTGTACTAGCCAGTTAGGAGTTCAACCTGAGTTGTTGGCCAGGAAAGACTAGTGTGGATTCCAACGCCTTGTCCTATTGACCACATGAATTCAAAGTTATGTGATAAACACAGAATGAGTGAAGACAATTTGTGACATGTAAAGAGATAGACTTTTGTCTCCAGAAGGGAGAAGCTAATTGTCTGAGACTTCTACCATAGGATATACCACCTACATTTGGGAACCTTATTTTATTGGACTAGTCCTCTTTGCCTCAGTTGTCCTTGAGCGAGGGTGGCAAAAGCAATTGAAGGACACGGAATATGAGAAATGATACAAGCCAATAGGCAAGGAAGTGATGCTTAGATATTCAAGTCTTATTCCTTAGAAGGATGTTAACTGTTGAAACAAAGCAGAATGTGGACCCAGACAATAGTATCAGATTGTAAATGACCTCTTGTGTAGCACCCAGAAACAGTTGTTACTACCCAAAGAATTTTGAACTATGGCCATGAAAATAGCATATGCTGACTTTGGACACTTAGGTTAAAAAAAAAGGATATGAGCTGATAAGATTTTACCAGTCTAAGTTTGCAATGTACATTTATAAAAACAAGAATTGAGCTCATTGTGTTCAAAGTAAAGTGCTATCTTCCCTGCCAGTGTCTGCCTTGACCAAGGTGGAAATTTTGAAAGCGTATTACTCAAAAAAAGCATTGACTTTGCAAGAATCAAGAAGTTGGAAAGCAACATGGCAAAGTGAAAGAGGCACTGAACTTGAGTCCATGGTATCTAAGTTCAAATCCTGGCCCTGCCACTTACTAGCTGTATGACTTTAGGCAAATCACTTACCCACTTCGGGCCTCTTTCACCCTGAACACCATTGCTAGAGTATTGAGGCTTCGGCCAGAAAGCAATGAAGTAAGGAGTGACAACCTAGAGTTCCCTGTTGCAACTCTCAGCCCCAATCTCCGATGCATGGGGAAGGGTCGATTAATCAGCCAACAAGCAATTAATTATTAGTTCCTGTCAACCAGGCAAAGCCCACCCCTCAAAATTTGGAGTACAAGCTGAGTTGAAAGCAGAATAGTTTTATTAGGAGGAAAATCAGACACTAGTGCTGAGGCACCCCAGTACAAAAATACCATGGAGCCCATAGCCTAAGAGAGGGACAGTCAATTTATGCTTGAAAACCACAAGGAGGAGGAGGTTCAGGGAGAGGTTAAAGAAAAGAATAGATAGTACTCCCTTAGAACAGGTGGGACACAGAAGCAGGATGTTTTGCAGGAAGGCTTGACCACAAGGCTGGTTTAGGCTAGTTTGGGGTGCTCAGCTCAGCAAAGTCAGCCACCGAACATTAGTAAAGGTGTCTGTGAATGAGGAAGACTTTGGCTCACTGAAGGCTCCTGATTGGCTCCTTCCAGCAAACAGGTTACTACTCTGTGTCCAGTGCACCTGCTTGGTAAGGTAACTCATAGAAAACAGACATATTAATCTCGGGGGTACTCTTACAGTGCTTACTATGAACCAGATGCTATGGTAAGTGCTGGGTATACAAATAGAAGTAAAATCAATTCCTACCTTCAAAATTCTCACAGTCTAATGATGAGCAAGGGGAACAACACATAAATAACTAGATACCTACAAAACATGTACCGAAGGGATAGAAGTTAACCTGAGAAGGGAAGGCATCAGCACATGGGGAGGACCCAGACAGGCTTTCTGCATAAGGTAGAAACTATATTTAGTCTTGAGGGAAGCCAGAAAACCTGAAAGGCAGAGGTGAGGGGGGAAAAAGAGCACTTCAGGATGGTATGAAAAAGAAGGGAGTGCCTAAAAATTCTCCCATCTCTATGCCTTTGTACAGACTCCCTCACATGCCTAAAATGTTCTCCCTCCTCATCTCTGCCTTGCACGATGCCTAGCTTTCTTCAAAGTGAAGCTCAAGACCTACTTCCTTTTCAGAAGGTACTAGTACCTTCCCCCCAACATACACATTTATGTATTTGATATTTGATTATCTGTATATCTATCATTCTCCCCAAGTTGAATTTGAGCTCCTCAACAGTAGGGCCTGCTTTATTTTTGTATTTGTATTCCCAGTGACTCTCACAGAGCAGGTGCTCAGTGTTTACTGAATTGAATTGAATGAATTGGAGGGTAAATCTACTGTCAAAAGACATGTGATGCATTCCAGACCCAAGTGACTTGGGAATATTTCCCCTACATGAGGTGGCTGCGTTTTGGGGTTGATTTGTCTCACTTCAGAGGATTTAAAGCTAGAAGGGACTTAGTAACTCTTTAGTCCAATACCCTTATTGTATAGAGAATGAAACTGAGGCCCAGAAAAGAAAAGCAACTTGTTCAAGGTCTCACAAGTAATGAGTAACATGTGTAACATATTCAGGAATCAAACACAGGTCCTTATATTCCAAATATACTGCTTTTTATATATTCCACGCTGCTTCTTTTCAGGAATAACTTGCAAAGTCACTGAAATGTTGTCTCCCTCTCATGCATCCTTGAAGCTGCCCAAACAAGGGAACAATCCTATTCACTCCACCCTTTAGGAAAGGCATGGGGCTGAGGTTTGAGGCAACTTCCATTTTCTCACTAGGAAAAATCTGCTTTCTTCCATTCCCCTCTGCATTAATGACTAGAGGGACCTCAGGTGTATTTCAACCTTTACAGTCAACAAAGCCTCCAGTCCACAACTGGCTCTAATCAGTACTATTCAGCCTGGAGCTGGAGCTGTCCATGGTGAGATTTTTTTTTTTTTTTTGTCATTTTGGACTTGGCTTTTGAATTATGGATGGGAAAGACAGTCATGCAATATTTACTAGATTTAGCTGCCCCTGGAGTGCGTAAAATTTTAATCTTGCCCCCTCTAGTCTACAGCACACAAAAATCAATCAGGCAGCTTAGTGTTTCTTTAACTTCAAACAATATCTATTAGCTCTCCTTCCCACAATCCTATGCAAAGAGGCTTCATTTCATTCCCCATCCACCCGGAGCAAAGTAAGTAAATGCCTGAAGATGCATTGCTTTGAGATGAGAATATTGCCAGTCAAAGAGGGAGGAAAGTTCTCTGGATTCATTTTTCTCTAGTGAAAAAAAAATTAAAGTTCATGTGAGTTTTTGTCCCCCTGCTGATCACCTTTCAGATTGGCCTGTTTTAGCTGCAAATTGCAAGAGTGAATGCTCCATTACCCAGGGTGCATTGGAAAAACATGAGCCTGGTATTAGCGAGAGGCAGATGAATTCTCAGAAAGCATATTGTTGGGTATTTTTTTAAAGGTAGAATTATAGATTGTTCCTTAGGCAGAAGTGTATATTTGGGACAATTTTCCAATTAATAAAAACAACAGCTTTTGGTTTTTCCATTGAATGGCATTATTTCTGTCCTTTTACCCATGACTGATTTCACAAACAACACAGCCACTATGAAGAGAAACATAAGAAAAGCCCAAGAATATCATCTAATTAGCCAATGAGGTTCTGGCAGAGGTGGAGAATGTCCAAGTAATTCATCAGGTATGCTTTACTCACTTCACCTGCCCTTCTCCTTCCTCTCTATATCCTCTGCCCTTTCTCACCCAGGTGTCTAATGCCCTCAAGACACCACGGACTATAGAATTACACCTTACCATGCCTTCCCTGGCAGCCCCCTGTTCCAGATCTTTTCAGTGACTGCCTCCCCCCAAACAAAACCTTAGCTATGCTAGGTCCCTTCCCAGTTAATCTGGTTAATTAATCATTATTAATTGATTGTGCTATCTCTGTCAGGTACAATTTATTGCTCTTCTCTGGACTCATTTTTCCATCTCCTGCTTCCCTACTTTGGTAAGGCTGTTGCACATGCTCTCCCCAGCTGTCTTAGAATTCTCAGCTTCCTTCAAGTCCTAACTAGGGTGTTTGCTCCTACCCAAAGTGTTTACTCTTATTGTTACTGATGTCTCCCAACTCAAATTATCTTTTATTTGTATATCTGTTTTACTTTTGTGTTCCAAGTATTACTAAATATCCTAGAAAACAGAGATAAAAAAAGAAACTTTTCCCTTTGTATTCTCAGGCCCTAACACAGCATCTTGCAAATAGTAGGTGTTTAATAAATACTCATTTAATTTAATTGAATATATTTTATATTTTATGATAAGAATTTAATTTGTCATATACTTACTGTATCATATATTCTGAAAGTTAGAGTGGAGGGAGGGATTGTATAGAAAGCTAGAATTGGTAAGACATACATAGATTCAAGTCTAGCTTCTGACACATACTGGCTATCTGACCTGCCTTCTGAATTTCTAGTATTCTCACTATCTGCAACACTCACATAGGACAAGATGGGCAGTGGAATTTAACTGATTCATGCATATCTGTCTTGTCTCCCTGATTAATCATAATTTCCTGGTAGATATAGATCATGTCTAAACTTACATGGAATATCCTACTTAAAAAAAATCACCCCCTTAGAATTTTGCACAGGGTTCTGCACAGAGTATGAACTCAGTGAAGATTCTTTGGATAAATAAATTAACAAGCTAAATTCAGCATCATTAGAAGGATTCAAAAAGAGGCTAACTAACAACCTATCTATTAGAGATGCTATAGAGAGGATTCCTGCATTTGGTGAAGGACCAGGCCACAGGAGTTCTGAGGTTCCTTGGTGTAGTAGAAAGAATGTTGGTCTTAGGAAAGCTGAATTCAAAACTTGCCTCAGATGCTTATTTGTTGTAATTACCCCTATGAGACACTTGGCTTCTCTGTGCCTCAATTTCTTCAACTCTAAAATAAGGTTAACCATACATATATTACTTTATCACAGAGATGTTGTGAGGAAAATTTTGCAAACTTTAAAGATTATGTAAATGTAATGTTATTGTTATCATTATTATTATCATTATGATAGCCTTATAAATGAGTGAAACTAGAATTACCTGTATTTTGTTCAAAGCTAATAGAATGGATCCCAAGAGGGAGAAGGGCAAATCAAACAAGAGTAAGGAAAGAAGGATTTTCTCCTTAATAAGGAGATTCAAGATGGGTATTTCAAATGACAGAATCTTAACATTGGGGAGGACCACAAAGGTCATCTGGTCCAATTCCTACTTAAATTATCTATCTTGTCTAAACACAGCCCACCAGCCCAATACTCTAGTTAAGGGGGGAGATAACAGAGAGGAGAAGAAGTAGTAAAGAGAGCTGCTTTTGATTATCTCTAAATTAAAGTAATTGGCTGGTTAGTTACTGTGTTTATATTCTATTTTAGCAAGAGAGCTCATTACAGCCTTGGTTCTCGTTGAAATAGACTGTAACCAGCTTTAAAAGATTGTTTCATTATTAGCCCATAATAAGTGGTAGGAAGACTTTCATAACCTAGTTACAGTAAATGAATGTTATTTGTCAATGAATAAGCCATTGATAAGCTAGTAGGCATTAAATCTACCTCTTAATTTAGGCATAGAGAAAAGGGGTTGGGAAACCTGACATATTTGTTCCTTTGAAATGTGAGTAAATTGGAGGCTGAAGATCAATGAAATTATTTATTCATAACGTTATAGATTTAGAGGTAGGAGGGACCTTCCAAATCATCCATTCTGACTCCATAATGTTACAAAAGAGGAAACTGAGACCTAGAAATGTCAAATGCCTTGCCCAAAGTCATACAGATAGTAAACAGCAAAGCTTAACATAGGATTTTAACTCCAGCTCCAAAACAAGTATTATTTCCTTTAATATGGTTTACTGTTTTTGTGATTTGTTCTTTGACCCATTTGTTATTTAGAATGATATTACTTATTCTCCATTTAAATATTAATCCTTTCTTCAAATTCTATTTTATTATACTTTTTGTTGAATTTTGTACTGCAAAGAATGTGTTCAATATTCTTGCTTTTCTGAAATTGTTTATGAGTTCTTTATTCCTTAGTTTCTTATTATCTTCTGATCACCTCTTCACCTAGTGAAAAGCTGGGAGTTATGTATTATCTTTCCTGTTACCATTCAGTGATCTTTGATCTATGATTTGTAATTTGTCTAAAATTCTCAGAAGTCCTTAACTTCTCTTTTATTTATCTTTATTTTAGATTTTTCTTAGTCTGAAAGTGGCATGTTTAAATACTCATCAAATTTAGTTTTACTTTCTAGTTCTTTGTGTAGTTTGAATAGCTTATGTTTTAAACATTTAGCTACTATGCCATTAAAGGCACATATAATTAGCACTGATGTTACTACTTACAGTTCCTTTAAGCATAGCATGATTCCCCTACTTTTCTCTTTTATCTTTTTTCGTATCTATTTTGCTGTTGCTTTGTCCAAGATCATGGTTGCTACACCTGATTTTTGGAATTTGGTTGAATAAATCAAAATTCTTTTCTAAAGTGTATTTCTTTGTGTTTTGCTTTTTGACCCATTCTACCACCTTTCTCCATTTCCTTTACCCTCCTTCATTCGATTTACATCAATGACTTTAATAATTAAGTTTCTTTTCCATCTTTAATGTTCTGTTATAATGTGTTCTTTCTTTGACTACCTCTCTACTCTGTAAAAAAAAAAAGAAAATGAAAAAAGTGGGGAAAGAAAATGAATGAAATTAGCACTAATAATCTATAGTAGAAACAAACTTAAAACAATTATCTCTCCTTAGCTAGGTCTTGCTTTTTCTCCCTTTCTTTTTTATTCTCTCTATTCACTATCAGCCCTCCATAGCTAATTAGTTCTATTTGTGACTGCTCCCGTCCTAACTCTACGGTTTCTCCTAAACATCCTTTCCTTCCTCTTTCTGCTTCTATTCTGTTCTGTCTACTTTGTTATATTTCTACATTATTCTATCTACCTCCCCTTACTTACCAAAGATACACATCTCTATTAAATGTAAGTTCCTTGAAGGTAGGGGCTATCTTTTTTTTTTTTTTGGTGGGGCAATCGGGGTTAAGTTACTTGCCCAGACTTGCACAGTCTGAGGTCAAATATGAACTCAGGTCCTCCTGACTCCAAGGCTGGAGCTCTATACATTGTGCCACCTAGCTGCCCTTCAGGGACTATCTTTTGCCTCTTTTGTATCCTTACCTGTTTAGCACAATGCATGACTATTTGTAGATAATTAATAAATATTGGTTGATTGATTGATTGGTTTTAGACTAGATGATCTCCAAGGTCCTGACATTCTATGATTATATATTAAGTATTACTCATATCAGAAGGACAATTCTCATAGCCTTCAACAGTAGCACGGCTCTATGCCCTCATAACGTTAATGCCTAACTTTATACGAGGTTGATCTTACAGTAATAGCCATAGAAATTTCAAGCTTTTTTCTTTATCTTTCTCTGAAGGTCTGAAAATATTTTTAAAAGAACAGATTTTTAAAAAAGGTAAGGCAAAAATGCAAAGTATACTGTAGATCATCTCATCAGGTTATTGAAGCAAAGTAAATGGAAGTCACATATGGTGTGATATTTTTTTCTTTTTCAATTCAGCAAGAATTTGTTAAGTGCCAACTGTATGTAAGGTACTTGAGATACTAAAGAAAAATAAAAACAAACTAAAGACAAAAATTAAGAAAAATAAACCTAATCTTTATAGAATTTACATTCTACTTTGGAGAGGAGGAAGCAGGGAAAGGAATACAACACATTTAAAGGTAAGTAAATAAAAGTATATACAAACATTAGGAGGGAAGTGTACTAAGAATTAAAGGGAACCAAAAAGGGTTCAAAGAGAAAGTGAGATCTGAGTTATGCCTTGAAGTAAGTTAGAACTCTAAGAGGTAGAGTTGAGAAGGGAATACATACAGGGAATGGGGAACCACCTATGTAAAGGCATGGAAGTAGGAAATGAAATATTGTGAAATATTAGGGATGGCCAGCAAGTCAGTTTGCCTAAAAAAAGAGAATCTGGGAAGGGCAACAATATGAAACAAGGCTGCAAAGGTAGGAGTCAGATTGTGGAAAGCCTGAAATGTCATGCTGAGAAGTTTGTAATTTATACCACAGGCAATAAGGAACTACTAACAATTCCTTAGAGGTGCAATGATGTGGTCAGACTTTTGTTGAAGGAATATGAATTTGACATCTATGTGGAGGATGAATTAGAGAAAGGAGAAACAAAGGAGGAGATCAATGAAAAGACCACCACAATAGCCTAGCAAGGTGGGACATGGGTTTTAACCAAGATAGCAGCTAGGTGAATGGAGAAAAGGGTATAGAAGGGAAATATGTTGTGAAGGCAGAATTGGAAAGACCTGGCAACTGATTAAATGTGGGGTACAAGAAGGGTAAGGGAAAGTGGGAGTCAAGAATAATTACTGATGAAGAATAGGAAAATTGTGATTTTTCATCTTTCAATATGCTTTCATCCATAGAATAAGAAAACTGAAGTCAATTTAAAAATGAATATTAAAGAATATCTTCCCTCAATTCAACAAAAAACTATTAGATCATGTATTATGTGTAAAATAGTGAGCTAGGCATTATGGGAAACAAAAAAAGACAGAGATGATCCCTGAGTTCATGATCCCTGAGTAATCAATAGGGCACTGACTTTTTAGTAAACAAAAAAAAAAATTTTGACTCTACCTTATGATCTATGTGATTGTGGACAAGTCACTTCCCCTGTCTAGGTCTGTTTCCTCATGTGTAAAATGAAGGAGTTAAATTAGATTCCCTCTAAGGTCCCTTCCAGCTCTATATCTATGATCTTAAGGAAAGATATCTATAGAAGTAACTGACAGTATATGATAGAAGACATACATATGAGATACTATAGGAATTCAGAGGTTTAAAAAAATCATTTTTGGCACAGGTGATCAGGAAATACTTACTGGATGATTTGGATTTCAGCCTTAAAGACAGTTATCATTTCTACAGGTATTGACATTGTTAAATACCAAGCTAAGGAGTTTGGAAATTGTTCATTAGGCAATGGGAAGCCATTGAAAGCTTTTGGGCAAAAGCATTCCATAGCTAGTAATGCATTTTAGGAAGACTGATCTGACAGTAATGTAAAAGAACAGGCAAAGAGTTTGTTTAGGAAGCTACGGTAATGGTCAAGAAAAGAGACAATGAGGATTAAAATGAAAGCAAACTAAAATAAGATAGTAATAATTCAAATGAAACAGGAGAGGGAACAAAAGGGCATCAGAACTTGGATATGGGGGTCAAGGAATGGGGAGAATCAAAGATTCTCTTTTGAAGGAATATTAATTTGGCAGCTATGTGGAGGATGAATTAGAGAAAGGAGCAACAAAGGAAGGAGTAGCTATGTGAGTAGAGAGAAGGAGACAGAAGGGAGAAAGATGGTACCATGAATAGGAATGGGAAAGTGAGGAATAGTGGCAAGTTTGGAGAGAAAGATGATGAGTCTGGTTTGAAATAGTTGAGATAAAGCTGCTGGTGGAAAATCCAGATAAAGAGGGAATAATCATCTGACCTGGAATGATGGTAGTAGGAATGGTAAGGATTTGAGAGACTCTGGAGGCAGAAACAATAGGATTTAACAACTAACTTGTACTTAAGACCTCAACAACTCATCCATTGCTAGAAACAGATTATATGACTTCACTAAAAGACAAAAGGAAGATATATGTTTAGAGATGGGTTTTGCACTAGTGTTTGTCAAGGAATAACTCTCAGCTGTGCATCAATTAAAGTCCTATTTGAAATTGGGCAAAAGGATAGTCAGTTTTTAGCTTCAGTAAGAGCCTTTGGTGTAACTGATCACAGAAGTCATAGATAGTAGGGTGTAGGAACTATACAGGATCCTCAAAGTTCCTCATCTTACAGATGAAGAAACAGAGAACCTAGGAATCATGATGTCTCATCTTAAAAAAAAAAAGCCAAAATAATGAATAAGGTTGCCCATCACATAAGGAGAAATCAAACAAAGAAAATTAGATAATGTTGATCATATTGCTATTGTTTTCTGCCACCTAAAGACAACATGAATTCTATTCATATTAATTGTATTAACAACCAATTATTAAATTAAGATTCTATTTCCATATTCAGGGACTGGCTTTGTAGATCATTCAGCTGGTCTCTGAAGAACATTGCTGGTAGATGAGACTGCCCAAATCCTACAGGTACATGCTCTGTGATCATGTTATCCAATTAGAAAATCTTACAAACAGAATCCAATCTAGATGAGATTTTCCCCCCCAAAGAAATGAGCCCTTGTCCTTGGAACCCTCTATTAAAATTTAAGTTGACCCAGGAAGAGGCTGATTCTCATGATCAAGTCAGGTTCTCAGCAGGAGGAGCTGATGACTTTTTGCTTACCTCCTCATTAATACTTCCACCCCTTCATTAGTTGTTTACCAATCAGGGTTGATTTTAACCTGTATGGGACACCTCCTTTTCTAAAGGTATTTAAACATTTAGAGATCTCCATGGTTTTGTCTTTGGTTGTCAAAAGAGGCCAATAATCATCAATTTGTTGATTACTAGCTAGCCTAATTAATAAATTGATTATTAATTACCCAGAAACTCTGTCTCTCAGGATTTTCATTTGCCACATAAGGAGGGAAGAGATTCTTCAGCTGAGTCAAAGTAAGAGAGCCTAAAGATGGAGTCAGTTACATATAGCTGGACACGTAAACATGCACCCACAGAAAATCATTAGCCAAGTAGACGTTTTCTTTTCAACAACAGTTCCATTGGCTACCTCAAAACCAGATTTCTATATATTTCAGACTCTGTCTCTTGCTAGGCCCTTAGGACTTTGTTTTGGTCATGGTTTTGATTATGCTTCCATTCCAGAGACCATTTTCTGTTTCTGACCGTTTAGCTCCAGCTTCAACTCTCAGTTAGTGAGCTAAGTCTGACACACTATGGAAACATTAAAAAAAAAACTTCCTTTTAAATTCAACTGAAAATATTGAGAAACAAATATTTTTATGCTCCCTTTCTCAGAGGCCTAAACTCTTTCTTTTAAGAAGGTATATAAAAGATCAGAAATGAAAGCTAAGTTCTCAGAAAACTGATGGAGTAACAAACAAATACAGAATATTTTATGTCTAGTTAAAATCATTGATTCTCTATGTCCCCTGAAGAGTTATGCTCAGGGGAATGTTGGTAAATGTTTCACAGTTGAGGAAGGGGAGACACAGAGGAATGTACATAGGACACACTTCTAAGTTTAATCTGTGTCATTAACATTTTCTCCAACATTTTCTTTAGTCTAAACAATCAACAAAATAATAAATAAAGCCCTGATTTGTAGCATTCACTGATGTTTGCGGTATAAATGCTCACATTGAAAGTTACAATCAGATAAGCTGCCTCCAACACACCCCTGTTAAGGCCTACCTAAGGGCCAATACCTTACATTAGGGTTAGGTCTGACTCATGTCAGGATCCTTTAATTCAGACTTGATGTTGGGATGAAATGAGGTATTGTAGGTCATTGTACAGCTAACCAAAGGAAGTTTACTTAGCTCTAACTTAGCAAGGATATACAGTTCTTTTTGTTGTTGTTTGTCCTTCATTTTCAAAGCAGACCAAGTCATGATGGGATGAGTCTTGACTTATGCAATAATTGGATTTAAGTGAGGCAGAGTTGCATGAAGTCATCATCTTCACTCTCTTGCAAAGTCATCAAAGTCAAGTACCAAGACAAAAGTCAGGACAACTGGCAATGGCCTGGGATGCAGTGGGTGACCTTGGCATCTTTGATGTCTGACCAAATTCTAATTCCTCCCCAGACACCTTCATTGCTGCTGGAACAAGTTGTTGCCATCCAGAAGTCTTCACATGCTTGTGTAGACAGCCCCCTAATTCACAGAAGGGTTTGAGGCCTGTCAGTTGCCCATTACCTAGTTTGGTCCATCTGTCAAGATGGTTTGGGTACAGCTGCTAGACATGCTACAGCTTCTTGGAGCTTCAAGTGAAAGTTGGATGAAGGTGGGCCCTCACACCAGAGGTGCTAGTCCTCCCTGAACACCCCATACAGTCTTGTGGTCAGAAAACTCAGAACTTAAAACAAGGACATACAGTAATACTTTAGTAAACACACCTCCTTCATTTCCAAATAGAAATAAATGTATTTGATCAGCAGGACAGGGTGTGGTGACTCATCTGGTCTTCAAATATCCACCAAGTTAGAAGGGCATCAACCACACAGGGGTCTGATCTTTTATGCCCCTCAGTAACTAGGAAGTCCCATCAACATAACCAGAGGCCACCAGGAAGTTGTGTTAAGGGAGGTACAACTTGGGCCTTATCCCTCCCACCCCACACTGGACCAATCAAATCCCAGTTTTGTCATCTTTTCATTTGCTGAAGGGATAAGGATAATGATCAGAAGGAAGAGGCAATTCCTTAATTCAGATCACCTGTGGCCAGATGAGGGCAGGACCTTGAGAAGAGTGGTCAAAGAGGGATAGAGTAGTTTTAGGAGAATTATTTTCTAAGGGTGTTCTTGAAAGTTGAATTATCATTATATGGAGTAGAATGTTAATGCTATACTGTGTAACTATGTTGTGGTATTTTGCTTATTTAAGATTCCTATAAATATTTCTTCTAAATGTCTTCTGGTAGTGAGATAACCAAAAGCATGAAGGCACCCTGCTGGTTTGGAAATGTCTCTCTCTCTCCCTCTCTCTCTAAACTAAAAATGCTTGAATTTGAAACGACATTAAATTAATAAAAATTGTCTCTGGAAGACTTGTAACTAAAATGCAATACATAGTATGAATGTTTTCATTGACAATGCGATGCTTCTGACCACTACCCATATAGAAATTTCCTAGCTCCATTATTCCCTAATCCCCAATTCTGAAACAAGAAAGGCATCAACCAGTACCATGAAACCCTCACATCTTCATCCTATGATATGTCCAGCTCCTCTCCTGGCCCCTGATCCTGAGCAGAGCAAAGGGCGAGGAGCAGGGGTGTTCTAGAACCACATCATACTGGCTACTAGAGCCAATTGTTAAATTTTCAGTGTAAGGATTTATGCCTTGGAAATCAGCAAATGCTTCAACTCAGGGCTTGATTTACTATTTCATTGATATCTAGACTTAAGAAGGTGATGGAGAAAATGTTAATCATTCAGATTAAATTTAAAAGTGTGTCATGCTTATGGCTTTTTTTTTTCAGAGAGCTAGTTGTTAAATATTTACCAACATGTCCTTGGCAAAGAGCTATGCCCATAGTAAGCACTCAACAAATATATTTGAATGAAAGTGTATAATTTACCTACACACACACACACAAAATGTAAGAACATTATCTCTGACAAGCAACAATGAATTTAATAAACTGTAATGAAATAAATTATTGTAATTGACAATAGAAGCCCCTGTCACCCTAGTTAATGACTTTACTAATCCTTATTCTATTTGCTGACATTCATTCAGTCTCAAGTAGTGCATGTCAGCATTTGAATAGGGACTAGAATACAGTTTCATCTTAGTTTAATGTACCTGCCCTACCTTCTGCATAAACTAGACATTTGCATTGACTTCAACATGTCTCTGATAACACGTTCTTAAAATCTGGAACTGCATTTGCTTAGTGTCAAGCATAGCAATGTAAAACAATCAGGCCTCTAAGAAACAAATGCTTTTTAATCATGATGACATGGAGCAAAATGTTCAAACAAGACCACACAGAGACAAGTTATATCACTTGGATGAAGAAGCAAGCCCACATCCTGGGTGGGAGCCAAGGAAGTGAGTGGGGACAAAGAGGCACAGCTGTCCTGGCTTAGAGAAGTCTTGGGTTTGCCAGATTCCAGGCTCACACCTTTCCTTACTGCATGACATTTCACGGGGATGATGAAAGGAATATAGTTATCCCAATAGGTAACCTCTAAGGGGAGTATGGGTAGTATTCATTTGCATACCTCATTCATGTCAACAAAAATTCTTTAAGGAATACTATAAGCAATGCATTGTGCTAGACATAGTGAATAGAAAGTTAAAAAAAAATTATAGTCTCTTCCATCAGGGAAATTACAATCTAATATCGGGTATGACATTTAGCTTTAGAAATAGAAATAAATATCAATATAGATATGTATCCATATAAGACTGAATATGACAGAAAAGTTCAAGAAGACAGAGAAGTGATGGACCAGAGGTGCAGAATAAGACGTACATTTTCAGACATGACATAATAAATATATAGATTTCTTTTGCTTAATTATGATTATTTGTTACAAGGGAGGGCTTTTTAAAAATGGCAACGGGGCAGGAAGTAAGCATTAAGGAATCATTTTTAATACACAAAAGGAAGGTTAGAGGGAGACACAAGCAGATAGCTTTGGAATTAATATGTTGAATTCATTATATACTTTTTAAAAAATAAGAATATAGAGCAGAGATTTATGGATCTTATATAATCTTTTTTTCTGTTCTTTCTATATGGATATGTTTATATTCTAATGCTTTTTTTAGTTATAATAGGTGCGTGTGTGTGTGTGTGTGTGTGTGTGTGTGTGTGTGAGACTCCCCCAGGGGGTGGGGAGAAGGAAGAATTAAGGGTCAACAAACCATTCAAAATTACAAAGGAGAGAAGAGAAGCAAGGATAGAATTTGGAACTCAAAATTTAAAAAAAAAACAAATGTTCAAAATTGTTTTAACATATAATTGGGGGAAAATAAAATATTTTTAATACACATAAGAGTGCAGAGGATATTCAGAAGAGGACTCAGACAAGCAAGACAGTACTGGTATTATCATCTTAAATTTAATATAAACTATTTAAAAGAGCAAAGATACTCTGAGGGTTAAGTCTGGGTCACTGAGAGGATGATAGTGCTATTTTTAGAAATAAGGATGTTAGGAAGGTTAGCCGATGGGAGAGATGATGAATACCACCCACAACGTATCATTTGAAAGGTTCTGTTGGGATATCCAGATTGATGTCTAGAAGATATTTGGAGATTCAAAACAAGCTAAACAGAAGGAACAGGGTTAGGTATACAGATTTGAGGATATTTGCACACCATTAAGCAGTGGTCGAAAATGAGGTCACCAAGGAGAGAAAAAAAAAAGAAAAAAGTTAAGAATAGAAAGACAATGAAGCGGTACAGCAAGAGAAGGAGCAGTCAGGCAAATAGGAGGAGAAACTGAAGAGAGCAACATCAGCTCCTTGACATTTTAAGAATATTTAAAGGTTGATAACATACTTGATATCTTTTGATCTTCATAGCAACCCTGTGAGATCAGAAGAAATGAGAAAACCTCCATTGAGACTGAAGTTCTGAGAGTGGTATTGCTCATGGTTCTAAGAATAGGTAAATGTTGGAATCCATGTCTGGACCAAGGTGTCTCTTGATTTTGGGTTCAGCATATTTTCCACTGCACCATTCTGAAAACCAAAAAAAAAGAGAGGATATCCATAAGAAGAAGGTAGATGTCAAATTATGCAGATGAGGGCTGAGAAAGGACCATTACCTTTGAAAATTAAGAGTCACTGCTGGCTTTGAAGAAGGCAATTTTAGCACAGTGCTGGAATCAGAGACCAGATTGTATGAGGTGAAGTGGTAAGTAGATGGTGAAGAAGTAGTCTGATGATGTAAATTGCTTTTTTATAAGTTTATTAGTGAAAGGAAAGAAAGAAGGATATATCACAATAGTTTGAGGAGATCTCAGGGTCAAGGAAAAGAACTTTTTTTTCGGATAAGTTTTTTTTTTTCTCAACATATACAAGAAAATTTAGGTTCATAGTGCTGTGTGCATGTATACCTGTGTGTTTTATGCATGATGACATGTTTGTTTATGTGTGTCTGCATGTATGCCTGCATATGCACAGATATCTGTGTGTGTATCCAACCTTGAATGAATTTCAAGGAAATGGACAACATTGTACAGAAACAAGACAGAGGAATGAAAAGTCATAGTTCACCCCCACAGTCCTCTCCCTATGACACTCCCAATCCATCCATCCAATAGATGAGTTCTTCATGTTTGCAAACATTAGGAAAGGATAATGAATCCACAGTGGATAAGAAGAAAATGATGGTGATGGTTGGAGGAAATGATCAATAAAGCAAGATTCTGGAAAAGAAAGGAAAAAAACAGAATCAAAGGCACAAGTGTAAGTGTTAGCCTTGGGGAGTAGAAGGTGGCCACCTCATCTTCTGAGATTGATGCAAATGAAAAAATAGGAGAAAGTGTGGAAAAGTTTAGTTTAGCCAGAGAAACTAGTCTTTGGGGAGAGCTGGAATCCAGAGACGGTAAAGTGTTTTCTCTTTGCTTTATTGCCATCTCTCTGTAGCAATTTATCCTCACTGGCCAATTGGCTCTGTCAGCTCTGGTAAGCAACATGACAATTCACAAGAAAAGAATTCACTTAATTACAAATTGTTTAAAACACACAGTCATTCTTCCTCTCCTGCTGTCTCTCTCCTCTCACACTTAGAAAACCTATGCCAATAAACAACCTTCTAGACCACCGGGAGGTAGTTGGCCTATAGTAGGGGGGCCTAATTTCTCTCTCTTTAAGGCCAGATACTGAGAGAAGAACTTAAGTTCTGAGAGGAAAACAGAAGGAACTGAGCCAGCCTTGTTGGCCAAAGAGCTGGAATCAGCATCCATGTCAAACACAACAAGAATGGAACATGGTAGGCAGGCAAATATAAGCTTGTAGTCTAATGTGGAAGGCAACACCTACACCAAAGATTTCAGTTGCAGCTTGGCCCCAACCTAAATATGTAGGTATATAAATATATATTCAGATATGTGTGTGTTGTCTTGCATTAGAATATAAACTCTTTGCAAGTAGAAATTGTTTCATTCTTTTTACTTGTATCCTCCACCCTTAGCACAGTGCTTGGTACATAGTAGGTGCTTAATAAATATTTGTTGATTAATTGATTGATCATGGAGGAGAGTGAGAGCCACACAATCTATTCCTTTAACAAGTGGTGGAAATGTTAACCTAGTTTGGGGGAAGAGAACATGTATATGTACATGAATCAACTGAAGAACAATTTTCTATGACAATCTGCAATCATACAATCACAGAAACAGAATACCAGAACCTAGAGGATTTTTTTTCTAGCTCTGACAGTAGTGTGTTAATGGATTGAAGAAGAGAAAAAATAGAGGTAAGGAGATAAGGTAGACTACTACTCCAAGGATACTAGATCTCTCCTTCTGAACTCTATGGAGTTTATCACCATGTTTCACTTTCCTTCTCACTCTGGAAGTTCCTCAATACATGTGGTTTTCTCACCCTGGAATATTCCTCTATCCCTGAAATCTCCTTCTCCAATTGGTGGGTTCCTTCCAAAACCTACCTCCATTTTGAGGGAAGGCCCAGGCCAGCCATTCTTCATTCTTCTCTCAACTCTAATTCTGACTCTCTATACTTCCCCACCTCACCTTCCCACCCACCCCCTGCTTTTCAGCTTTTTTTATGTATTGTCTTCCCTGCCCTCATTGGAATGCAAATTTCTTGAGGGTAGGGACTGTTTTTATTTTTGCTCATATTTGTATCTTCAGTGCTTAGCACAATACTTGCTGCATAATAAGCAATTAATATATGCTTAATAACTTAAGTTGATTATTCATGTATTGTTATATGAATTATAATGAATTTTCATTATAATAATATATAATATAGTTATATGTATAATTATAATATATTCATATATTATTATATGAGTGGTAATAGGAAATTAAAGTATTGACAACAGAGGTTAAAAGGATAGAGAAACTAAAGAGAATAAACAAAACTTGATTGAAAGTAAGTCTTAACACCTCCTACCCACCCCTTTATGGAGGTGAGAAGTATTACACACTCCACATCTTTTTGGACTTCTTCAATGCATCAATCAGCTGTGCTGATTTTTTCCTTTTAAATAGGAATATTATCTGTTACATGGGATGGTACTCTGGGAAGTCAAGGGGGAAAGACACAGGGGTAACTGATGATATGACACAAAAGACATCTATAAAAAACTTTTTAAAAAAGAAAAAAGAAAGTGAGGTATTGAAAAAGAAAGAACAGTTTGAAATAACAGGTTTTGAGTCTAAGTGGTGGAAGAATAGTGGTGTCATCAACATATAAAAGAAAGTCCAGGAAAATAATTGGTTTTAGGGGAATGAGGGACATGGAACATTATAAATTTGATTCTAGACATAAGTGAAAGTTAATTTAGTGCACTTAAATGCATATAATCTGTGGTACAAAGGGACCTTCAAATTTAGGCAAGACTAATCAAGCAGGGATTTCTGCAAGGCAGAATAGAGCTTTCAATGAAATCTTGAAGGAAGAGAAATAAGTGAATCATTAAACAGCAGCAGTTAAGTGGGAGATGAACGGGGACATTGGCCCATCCCTGGGCAGCATTGTGAGGAGGTTTATCTGCAGTTACCAGGCCAGCTGCCAAATTCTATAGTCCATAGCATACCTGGCTAGGCATCAGAACTGATCAGAGGTCAGGAACAATAGGTTTAAACTCAGAGGGGTCCTCACAGGTCAAGGTAAGGAAAAACACCTTCATGAAGTTATGGGCTTTAATTAATAATGTTTTGTATTATTCAAATAATCAGCCCAAGGCAGCATCATTTTGTGGAAGAGATATGTTGGACCATGACTCCCACTTTTTCTACTGTAGAAAGTATTTAACCATTCTACACCCATGAATCACTAATGTTCTATGGTATTATTTTCTTGATGGTAAAAGAGGGAAACTATCTCAAATTCTCATATCCTACCAATGATTTTATTTTTGCTTGGCTATTAAATCAATAAACCAATTTAACAGCTGTACGAATAGTGCATTAGTGTCCCAATTTTTCCACATCCTCCCCAGCATTTGTCATTTTTCTATTGTTTCACGTCAGCCAATCTGATAGATGTGAGGTGGTATCTCAAGTTTTTTTTAATTTTCATTTCTCTAATCAGTAGAGATTTAGAGCATTTTTTAATGTGACCATTAATAGCTTTTATTTCTTTTTTCTGAAAATTACTTGTTCATACCCTTTGACCATTTATCAATTAAGGAATAACTCTAATTTTTATAAATTTGACTTAATTTACTATATATTTGTAAAATAAAGCCTTTATCAGAGAAACTTGCCATAATTTTTTCCCACAGTTTCTTGTTTTCCTTCTAATTTTGGCTTCATTAGTTTTATTTATACAAAAGCTTTTTTCATTTCATGTAATCAAAATTATCTGTTTTACTTCCTGTAATCCTCTCTATCTCTTGTTTGGTCATAAACTTTTCCTTTATCCATAGTTCTGACAGGTACATTTTTCATGATCCCCTAATTTATTTATCACCCTTTGTGTCTAAATCATTTATCTATTTTAACCTTATTTAGGTATATGATGTAATATATTGGTCTATGCCTGCTTTCTGCCAAGCAGCTTTACCAGTTTTCCCAGCAACTTTTGTCACATGGTGATTTCTTACCCCAAAAGAAAGGATCTTTGGGTTTATCAAACACTGTGGTCATTTATTTCTTAGCCAGTATTAAATTGTTTTAACGATTACCACTTTGTAATATAGTTTGAAATCTGAAAATACGAGGTCATCTTCCTTAACTTTTTTCCACCAATGATTTCCTTGATATTCTTCACTACTTGTTCTTCTAGATCAGTGCTTTTTAAACTATAGGTCCCAATGGGGCCACAAAAAATTTGGCAACAGTAAATGGTTTCTGAACATGTAACAACCAAAAATTAATCAAAAATCAAATGTGTAATGAATCCGAGGTGTTTCTGGCAGAGGTTGCCTGTTTTGTATCATGCGACTTCACTGCAACCTCAGTTCTGAACCCAAAGCATGCACACTTTGCATTGCACATGCCCTCAGGCCACACAACAAGTTTAAGAAGCCCAGTAATCTAGATGAATTTTGTTACTTTTTTTTAACTCTATAAAATAATTTTTGGTAGTTTGATATGTACAAAATAAGTAAATTAACTTAGGTAGAATTGTTATTTTTGTTGTTTTGGCTCAGCTTACTCTTGAGCAATCAATATTTTTCCAGTTGTTAGATCTCTTTTTATTTGTGTTTTTCACAAATTTCACAACACATTTGTGTTTTTGTAATTATGTTCATATAATCCCTGAGTTTGTCATGGCAAATAGATTCCCAAATGTTTTATATATATCTGAAGTTATTTTTAATGGAATTTCTCTTTCTATCTCTTCCTGCTGGGTTTTGTTGGTATTATATAGAAATGTTAATGATTTATGTGGGTTTACTTTATATCCTAAAACTTTGCTGAAGTTGTTTCAACTAGCTTTTTAGTTGATTTTCTAAGGTTTTTTAAGTACACCATCATATATCTCCAAAGAGTAATAGTTTTATTTCCTCATTGCTTATTTTTATTCCTTCAATATCTTTTTCTTGTCTGATTGCTGTAAGCTAGCAGTTCTAGGATGATATTGAATAATAATGGTGATGGACATCCTTGGTTGACTCCTGATTTTATTAGGAAAGTTTCAGCTTCATCCCCATTACAGATAATGCTTGCTGTTGGTTTTAGATCTATATACACTTTGAAGAAAAGCTCCATTGATTACTATGATTTCTAGTGTTTTTTTCTTAAATAAGAATGGATAGTGTATTTTATGAAAGGCTTTTTTTTGCATATATTGAGTTAATCATATGATTTTTGGTGTTCTTGTTATTGATATAATCAATAATACAGGTAATTTTCCTAATACTGAACTAGCCTTTCATTCCTGATATAAATTCCACCTGATCATAGTGTATGATTTTTGTGATACACTGCTGTAATCTTCTTGCTAGTATTTTATTTAAATATTTTGTATCAATATTCATTAGAGAAATGTTCTATAATTTTCTCTGTTTTTGCTCTCCCTGGTTGAGGTATCAAAGTCATATTTGTGTCATAAAAATTAATTTGGTAGAACTCCTTTACCTATTTTTTCAAATAGTTTATGTTTGAATTAATTGTTCCTTAAATGTTTGGTAGAATTCACTTGTAAATCCATCTGGTACTAAGGATTTTTTTTAAGGAAACTCATTAATGCCTTGTTCAATTCCATTGTCTAGGATAGGATAATTTGAGTATCCTATTTCCTTTTCTGTTAATCTGGGCAATTTATATTTCTGCAAATATTCATCCATTTTGCTTAGATTGTCAGTTTTACTTGCATATAATTGGGCAAAATACCTCCTAATAATTGCTTTAATTTCATCTTCATTGGTGACACATTTATCCTTTTCATTTTTATACTAGCAACTTGATTTGCTCTCTTTTTAAATCAAATTAACAAATGATTTATCTATTTTGTTGTTGTTGTTGTTATTTTATAAAACCAAATCCTGGTTTTATTAGTTCAATGGTTTTCTTATTTTCAATTTTATTAATCTCTCCTTTGATTTTCCAGGATTTCCATTTTGTTATGTAATTGGGGGTTTTTGATTTGTTCTTTTGCTAGTTCTTAGTTGTCTGCCTAATTCATTGATTTGCTCTTTCCCTCTTTTATTGATGTATACATTAAGAGATATAAATTTTCCCATAAGTACTGTTTTGACTACATATCACAAATTTTGAAATGGTGTCTAATTGCTGTCATTCTTGTTAATGAATTAATTGATTGTTTCTATTATTTTCTCTTTGACCACCTCAATTTTTAGGATTAGATTAGTTTCTAATTAACTTTTAATCTGTGCTTCTACAGTCCTTTATTAAATGTAATTTTTATTGCCTAATGGTCTAAAAAGTATAAACATGTTTCAGCTTTTTTGCATTTGGTTGTGAGATTTTTATGCCCTAATGCAGTCAATTTTTATGAAGGTGTCATTTAAAGGTGAGAAAAAGGTATTCTCCTTTGTATTCCCATTTATCATCTCTGATATAAGAGCTCATCCATATGGACTCTGGGATCTCTCTTTCTGAACTCCTAAGTTGTCTTGAATTGGAAGAATGTCTCACTCTTACCTTTTGTTGGCTGTGCCACTCCACAATTCAATTTGAGGTATTATTTTAAAGTTTACTTGAAGGGAACATTGGGAGGGCTCAGCTGGGCACTCTCTCTACTCTATCATCTTGGTCCCACCTACTCCCACTTCTTTCAAATGATTGTGAGATTGGTAGGGTTTGTGCTAAAGACTGGACTGGTGATTTGTTTGTCATAAAGAACTCTTAGAGAAGGAGACTCCCTATGGCATTGAAGACTGGTATCTTCTCTGCAATTTATAGCCTTATAGAGTTGCCTAGAACACTAAATACTTAAGTGAATTGCCTGTTATATGTCAGAGGAGGGACTTAAACTCAAGAATTTCTGGTTTTGTGACTACCTGTCTAGCTACTATGCCATAATACTTAGAAAGCAAGGAAATGTGATAGACATTGTCAAACACCCTGCTAAAATGTAGATATGTCAAGTTTCCCATGAAATCTTTATGGAAAAGATAGAAAGTTGTGGACTAAATGATAGTGCAATAAGGTAGATTTGAAACTGGCTTAATGAATGATAAGATCCCAAAAAATGAATACTAGCCTTGAGAGATCTCTCAAGTAGAGGATAGCAGAGCTTAATCCTTGGCTTTCTTCCATTCAACATTTTATTAGAGGCTTTGATCAAAGAATATTTAATAAATATGCAGCTATCAGAAAACTGAGAAGGATAGTTCATAACAGTGTATGAAAGAACTGAGTTCCTGATATTATGGTTATTTGGAAAGGTGACCTAAATAAAAACAAATGGCTATAAATATAAAGCCCTAAATTTGAATCCAAAGAGTTAACAAGTAGAAGATTAGGGAGATATGGCCAGACTACAATTGATTTGAAAAATGTTTCAAATTTTCAAGTTCTAATTGTGAGCCAATATTGTGGCATGGCAGTCATAAATACTGTGATATTTATCTACAATATAAAGAGTATCTAGAAAAATGGAACTCAAACTGTACTCTGACTTGTTTAGATTCCCAGGAGGAATTTGTTCAGTTTTTAGCTCTAAATTCTTGAAATTTTATTGACAAATTGGAACATGTCTAGTGGATGATGACCCAGGGGTGGGGAACCTTCAGCCTCGAAGCCACATGTGACCCTCCACGTCTTCAAGTGTGGCCCTTTGACTGAATCCAAACTTCACAGAACAAATCCTTTTAAAAAGGATTTTTAACTTCTCTTAAAGTTACCAATGAATTCTTTGAGAACCTAGAGGGCAACACGTGGCTTCAAGGCCGCAGCTTCCCTACCCCTGACCTAGACATTGCTAAGGTCTTGTCGTGCTGGATTAGTTTTGTGGATTCAAGATAATCAACAACTGATTGAAGGAAGTGGGGAAAATGAGCTTAGAAAAGCTGGATATAATATTTGTGGTGCTGTTGTATGGATGAGGGATTAGACCTCTCTGAGTGGTCCCTAGAACTAAGACAAATGGATAGAAGTTAGAAAGTGATAGATTTTAGCTTAATATGAGAAATTATTTCCAACAATTTGAGCAAATTAGAATACACTGCTTTGAGAAGTGGTGAGTTGCCCATCCTTGGAGATCTTTAGGCAAAGGCTGGATGGCAATTTAGTGGGGATGTTATAGAGGAAACTCATATTCAACTACAAATTGAACTAAATGATCTTTTGAGTTCTCTTTCAACTCTGATATACTATGATTATTTCTCCTATCCATAGACAGTGGAATGAAGGCCAATGGATGGAAGCTATAGACAATCAGATTTGTTTCAACATAAGGAAGTACTTTTTTAATGATTAGAACTGCCCAATTTTTCACTACTGGAGGTGTTCAAGCAGAGGCATTCATAATTTCTTGGGTCTGTCATAGAAGGGGCTTATGCTTCAGGTAGGGGGCCTAACTAAGTTCATTCTTTAAGTCCCTTCTAACTAAGATGATTCTACTCACTTCTATGAAAAAAAGTTTCAATACTAAAGAAATTTATAAAAAGGAAGTTTAAAATTGTTTGACTTTTTGGAGAATCTCAGAATATGGGGAGATATTAAACAATATAGGGAACAGACTAGAGATTTATCTATGTGAACCCAACTATCCTGGAATAAAAAACTTTTTGTGATAATAAAGAACTAAAAACATAGATGTCAATCAATTGGGGGAATATCTAAACAAATTATGTTACATGAATGTAAAGGAATATTATTATGCTAAAAGAAATTACTAACATGATTAATACATGAAACATAGAAAGATATGAACTGTTGCAAAGTAATAAGTAAGGAGTAAGGAGTAAGGAGAACAATATACATGTATATGTATGCATGTGTATTATGTAGATATATAATGACTACATCAATGTAAATGGAAAGAACAACTACAAAAAAATCAAAGACAAATGTTAGAAAATTGTGAAGTACAAACTTGGCTGTATGAAAAAATATAAGAACATACTTTCCACCTCTACTTTTTTCAGAAGTGAGACTGAGGGAGTCATTGTACATGATGCCAGATTGTTTCAATGTATTAATCAGTCTTGCTGATTTTTCCTCTTTTTCTTTTTTTCAAAAATTCTTCATTATAAAGAATTGTTCTCTGGGAAAGGGTAGGGCAGGGATACAGGGGAAAATCTAGGTGATACAAAAATAAAATCAATTTAAAAAGTAATTTAAGATGAAAACTTTTGCTATATCCTTATTAAGCATTAATTAATATAGTACTAAATTGTACTTTCAATATGCTTCTATTCGTCTATCTAATTAGTAAACTTAATTAGTTTAATTCATTAACTTGTTCACTGTGGTTATAATCATCTTGGACTTTATTACAGGACACATTGCCCCCAGAGAATTTGGATATGGATAGTCTTGTCTAGTTCAATAACATTTTATTCTGATCAGAGCGAGTTGTGAATGAAGGAATGCAATAATTAAAATGGGGTGGGGGGAGAGAATGAGTGGTGGTGGCAGGGTTCATTTACCTGAAGGGAAATTGGTTTTTATTTCTGGAGGCTCTAGAATGCCACTAGTTCTTGTAACTATGGTTGCAGGAATTTGTCCACATGTTTTCTAATTACATGTGACTATCTAAGGCAAAAGAACATGTTCTAAAAGGTATTGGAAAAAGAATGCATAATATCAATAAATTTATCAGAACATTCTTTGCTGGGGATCTCACTACAAGAAACATTCTCTATCTAGGAGTGTACCTTCTTGACTCCCAGAAACTCATGGAGTAGAACTGAAGGCTATGGTTCAAACCTTAACCAGATTTTGATAAAGGCATGCAATTCACTATAACATTTTCTATAGCCCTGTAAGCATGATAAGATGTTAAAGCCCATGATTGGCTTAAAAATAAAATCCAATTTTATATGCAATCACAACACAGGCAATGTTAGGTGGTGCTATTATTATACTCCCACCTCCCTACTCTGAACCACATTTGACTTGCCACAGTGGATACAGAAAACCAAGGAAAAAGGTTTCAATTATAGCCTAGGGAGTTATTGTAGATCAAGGAGTGGTAGCCTAGGGTGATAAGAGAACAAGAAAGGTATAAGGTGGGGGAAGCTATATAATATTGTCAATGATATTTACTCTCTCTGCTCAGGATATTTTGGAGTATTGTTGTTGCTGTTGTTGCTGCTATTATTATTATTGTCATCATTGTTGTTGTTACTGACATACCAGAAGGTGGTTATGGGACCAGTACTAGATCAGTACCTTGGAGATTTGGGATGAAGTACCAACTCCACCACTAATTCCCTATATGACCTTAGGAAGGTCTTTATTTTCTCATCTGTCAAATGAGGATAATAATGCCTACCCTATCTTCCTTACAGAGTTGTAAGGATAAAATAAGATGATGCCTATGAAAAGTTCTTTGAGAAGAATAAAACATTCTGAAATATGAGCTTTTTGCATGTTGAAATTTCCATTATTTTAAGGGAAAGTCTAATAGGGATTTTCAGATCGACAATTTCTTCCTTACTGCCCTAAGTACACAAAGGTCATGGACTAAACCTTGAGGGAAATGAATTCTTTCCTATCTGAAATGACTCCAATCCCCCAAGTCTCATACAAAATTGTTAGGAGAGGATTTGGAAGCTGGGAAATGAAGGGAATTGGTCACTGTCTTCTCAAGGTCAACATTAAACCAATTCTTTTGAATTTTAAGAAAGAAACTTCCATAAAGCATCCATCTAAAAGATAAAAGTATTTATCCTGTGTGATGCTCAAAGTTTGAAGGCATTTTCTTACAAGATGACTCAAACCTCACAACTACAACCCACTTCTAATGATTTTCATTTGCAGAAATGACAATATTAGAAAGAATCTAGAAACATTGCTAAAGATTATGAAGTCTTGGTGAAGAGACAAAAAAAAAAAGACCAACCTAAATACCATAGAGAATATGTACAATGCAAGAAGAATAGGAGTAGAGTAGACCTCCAATGGAAATAAAAGAAAATGTCCATGGATGTCTATGCACAAATGATCAAAGGCTGTATAATAAATCATCATAAACTGGAGATCTTAATTCAAAAAGAAAAAATTAATCTCATAGGTATTTGCTGAGACCTGGTAGAAATGTGAATCCTAATGGAACATATCTTTTAAAGTGTATATACCTTATTCAAGGGGAGAAAAGCAGTGGGGGAGAAGTATTGTAGAGTAAGAAGTTATCTTGGTTGGAAATCATGGAACCACAGAGTGGAAGCACAGTGTAGAAAAATTGAGTGAAGGTCAACAGAATAGATATTGTCATTACAGCATACTTCAAGTCATGTGAACAGAAAGAGGAAACAGATAAAGAGTTCAGGAAATAGATTACTACTGCATCTCATGTCATAGCAGCATGAGAGAGCCAGTAATGGGAAATTTTAATTAACTGGAAAAAAATTCAATTCTCTTTTTCTCTGTTTCTCTGTCTCTTCTTTCTCTATCTCTCTCTCTTCTTTGTCTTTGTCTGTCTCTCCCTGTTTCTCTGTGCCTCTGTCTTTGTGTCTTTTCTATCTCTCTGTTTCTGTCTCTTCTCTATCTCCCATTAACTCCCTCTGTGTCTCTTTGTTTCTGTCTCTATGTCTCTGCCTGCCTCTTCTTTTTCTCTGTGTCCTTCTCTCTCCCTAACTCTCCTGCTGTGTCTCTATCTGTCTCTGTCTCTCTTTCTTTCAATATCTAACAATTTTTTGATAAGATAGACAAAGTAGAGGGAACTACTTTGCTAAAGTAGAAATAATAGAAACATTGGGGAGAAGTGACCATTCAGAGAGGAAAGGTAAGTATAGCCTCACCTTCATTAACTTTAGATTTTGGGAGAGCAGAGTTCAAAAGTTTCAAAGAAAATATAGTTTGGAGTCTATAGCTTTAAATTCTCTATGAAAAGTCAGGCAAAGAGAGATGGAAAGCTCTCGAGAATAAAATTCTAAAGATACAATGAGAAACAATTCTGATGAGGTGGAAAAAGGGAGTTGTCAAAAGAGACTGATGTGGATGCACGCGGAAATCATCAATCAACTTAGATTCTAAAGAGACATGGAAAGATGGAAGCTGGGGCAAGTAATGGAGCATAAATACCACAGTGTAGCATAGTCCAGAAAGAATAGTATCAGGAGCTCTAAAGCTGAGAATCAAGTGAGTTTCATGAAGAATGATAAGGACATTTTTTTGTCCTCTATCTTGGGTGAAAGGAGAGGAGCAAAGGATAGAATCACTACTTGAGGGGGACGAAAAGCAAGAAAGGATCATGTAGAAAAAGCAGAACTACTTGCCTATTTAGCATTGGTTTTCTCTGACAAAGATAATAATCTTTGGCCTAGAAGGTACCACCCAAAAAATGGGAGTTAGGGAGTTGAAACCAAAAATAAGTTAAGAAATGATGAGGAACACCAAACTGTCCTTAATGATTTTATTTGACCAAGCACAGACTACATTTGGAGTGCTCTATTGGGTACTATATGATACATTTTGGAAACATAGACAAACTAGAGTGTGTTCAAGAGAGCAACCAGGTCTCAAGACCATATGAAAAGTGATTAAAAATACTGAGGAGGTTTGGTCTGCAGAAGAGATCATAAAACCATAGAATTTGAGATTTTGAAAGGACCTCAGTGGCCAGGTAGTCCAATACACACACACACACACACACACACACACATACACACACACACACTCTTCACAATATATAACAATTGTTCATCCAGCTTATGCTTGGAGACTTCCAAGGAGAAGGAACTTCTCTATCATCTATCAAGGCAGTTCATTCCATTTTGAGATGGCTCTAACTGTTAGCAAATTTTTCCTTATCTCAAGACTATATTGGCCTCGTTGGAACTTCCCCCCATTTTTGGTTCTGCCCCTTGGGCCAAATAAAACAAGTTCCCCACGTGAAAGGTCTTCAAAAACTTGCACACAGTTTTCCTGTCCCCCCTGAGTCTTTTATTTTCCAGACTAGATATGCCCCATGCCTTCAACTGATCCTCATGATATGGACCTGAGGTCTTTTACCATCCTGGATGCCCTTTTCTGGACACTCCAGCTTGCTAGCATCCTTATAATGATTTGTCAAGTCTACAAAGTTCAACAAACTTACCACCTTTTGCATGGTGAGCAAAAGAAATAAAATGGGTTAAAGACATGTCAGAAGCATCATGGGATCATAGATTTAGAGCTAGAAGGGACTTTTATAGCCCAACCATCACATTTTACCTATGAGGAAACCAAGGACCATAATGATTTACACAAGGTCGCAAATGGCAGAAGTGGAATTTGAACCCAAGTCCTCTAATTCCAAAGCCAATGCCCTTTGACCTGTTCTATATTGCTAGGTATAGAGAACCTATCAAAGGCAAAAGCTCTTATTTACATTAAAAATTTCTATTCTAGAAATCTCTGGGAGGGGCCCAAAGCCATATTATCAGAAACTTAGTTATAGTTCTGTTGAGACTGAAAGTAAACTTGCAATTGTATTCATGAAGCTGCTTCTCTCCTTCCTCATTGTCACTGGGGCACATTAGAAAACAAGTAAACTACAGGTAGACTATTCTTCTAAAAGAGATGGAACTGTATATGTTATTTCATTAGCATGGGGAATGGAGTGGGGGACAGCTATGTGACACAGCAGATAGAGCACCAGCCCTGAAGTCCGGAGGTCCTGAGTTCAATCTGACCTCAGACTAGCTCAGATACTTACTAGCTCTGTGACCCTGGGCAAATCACCTAACCTCAATTGCCTCGTCTAGCCCCCACAAAAAATCATTGGTAAAAGGAACTCTCATTTAGTTAATTTCCAGTTATCAATGCATATTGGCACCTTCATGGTCTTAGAGCTGCTTTGGATACAAAGAGGTTTAGTAAATTGCCCAGGATCACACACCTAGTATTTGTCAGAAGCAAGACTTGAAGTCAGGTCTTTTTTACCTTGAGGCTGGCTCTTTCCCCACTATACCATACTGTCCCTTTTCTTCTCAATAGGTCAAGAAATTCCTCATTATCTCAGGACATTGCTATTTTCGAGCCTAGGCATTTGGAAGACCAGAAATATACCTAGAAGTATGTTGGTAAATGTTTAACAACCAGTTCTCTTGGAGGAAAAATATATAATTTTAAGTTTAATATATATTATTAACATTTTCTCTATCACATTCTGATGTCTAGACAATCAACAAAAAAATAAATCAAGCTGTGATTTGTACTAGTAAAACTTAACATGTACATAGCACTTAACTGTACACTTTAGAGGTATCATCTCATTTGATCCTCACAACCACCCTGGGAAGTAGGTACTATTATAATCCCCATTTTATAGATGAAGAAACTGAGGCAAGCAGATTAAGCGACTTACCCAGGGTCACACAACTAGTAAGTATCTGAGGCCTGATTTGAACTCGGGTCTTCCTGAGGCTTTCCAGGCAGGGAGATCCATTGCACCACCTAGCTATCCCATTGTAGTATTTGCTGATCTCTACAAAGGCTCACACAAAAAGCTTAACAATTGGCTCTCTGAAACTTGTCAGAGCTGCCTGTACCCTATGATACTACTTTGACATCAGATTTCCTATTTGTAAAATGCAAGTATTGAACTGAATAATCTCTAAAATTCCTTTCAGCTCTAAAACTTTGAGTTTATCTGGTAGACACGGAGATAAACAGACTTCAACAGCTATGGACTTCTGCAGTTCTCCTCCACCTAAAAAACTGTATGTTATTCCTCAGTGCACCACATATATACTTAGGTGCCTTTCAGAGAGCCTGACTTGGACTGCATCGGGCAAATTGAACATACTATTTAAAGCATCTGAGACAGTGAGGGAGTTGTCATACATAAAGAAAACCATCATCAACTCTCTTCAATTGAGGATAAGGAGAAAATCAAATGAAATTGATATAACTACACCAGTAGAGAGACATGTTGTTTTCTGCCTTCCAGGATACATCTACCACTTCATTTTTTTGGTAAGTATAAGAAGAAAATAATAAGAAGGGCACCTTCAGCTAATAAGGTGGAAATGAGATCTACTATAATTTCTTTAATCCTAGAAGTCCCAGAAACATTCAGGAATGAGTCTCATAGGGAAGCTATAGAATTTCCATTCCTAACGAAATC
Organism: Vombatus ursinus; assembly: GCF_900497805.2. Lineage (NCBI taxonomy): Eukaryota > Metazoa > Chordata > Mammalia > Diprotodontia > Vombatidae > Vombatus > Vombatus ursinus. The sequence goes on from NW_020954585.1 coordinate 4,354,709, forward strand.
TTACCATGTTGACTCACCTGTATCGAGATCATCTGGGTTTTGAGTCAGACTTTTCCTTCAAAGGGAGAGAAGGAGCAATGAATGATCCTAGAGGTCCCTTAGAAATCCCAGTGTCCAAACCCTCCTGAGGCCAGTGTGTCCTCTAAAAAGTAGATGACTATAAGCACAGTAAGAGTGGAAGCAAATCATGCTGAAACAAATTAACTAATTAAACTAATTAGGTTTGCTGATTAGATAAACTAATGAAAGGGCTCTCCAAGTATCATTCAGGAATTCTCAGACTGTGTACAAGACTTTAAACAGACAAGACTTTGGACAGCAAAAATAAGACCCAGGAATTGCTTGTTCCCTTAAAGGTAAGGAGCCATCAACAATCAATGATCAATTAAGGGTTTTGTGTCCTTCACAAAACTGGAAAGCTGAAGAATATTACAGAGAAGGGCACCAAGGATCATAAAGGATATTCAGATTGTGATACATGAAGATTGGGATGAAAAAACTAGTGATTTTGAGCCTGGAGAAGCGTGACTCAGGAAGGACATGATAGTAAGTATTTCAAGAAGTATCATATGTAAGAGAGATGTCTCTCTGATCAAATGTAAGTTCTTTGCCAATAGAGATTGTTTTTTTTTCATTTTGCATCCCCAACACCTAGTATGTATAAAATAGGTACTCAATAAATGGTTATTGATTTTTTGAAAATAATAAGAATTGAGTGCCATTATAGGAAAAGCACTATACTAGGTAACTTGAAATGCCCAACAGAAACTTTGTGTCAAAGAGATTCTGATCTTATTGAGGAGTCAGGGAATAAATAAAAAAGAAATAATACAAGGTAATATGTAAATAACATTCATGCTTTATGGGTCAGAGGAAGAAGAGATAGATCACCATGGGACAGTGGGAAATCTTTATGAAAATGATAGGATTTGAGTTGAGCCTTATGGAACTGATGAGTTTCTTGAAAGATGAATAGGATTTGAAAAGACAATAAGGGGTAGAAAGAAGGCATTTGGGAGGCATTTGAGAGTAAAAGTGGAAATGTGAATTGGATGTTTGCACTGTCTTCTATATACCTAAACCAGATAGGAAACTATTCTGCAGTGGCTACAGGTAATAGAATCCTGAAGAGGAGCTTGTGGAGTAAGAGGATTCTGTGATGGTTGGTACAGTGAGCCTGTATGACTTACAAATCTCCTGACTTGGGGCTTACCTTCCCAAGAACTCATCTGGCATAGAATATTTTGTATCAAGACAGAAAATTGGCATCCCTGAGCAAAATAATGGCATGAGTGAAGCTTGTCACTTTCCACCTTTATAAAATGGAGATCACAGCTAGAAGGATTCTAAGAGGCCATCTAGTCCACCTATCTCATTTTGTAGATGTGGTAACTGAGGCATTGAGAACCTAAGAAATTTTCCTAAGATCAAACAAAAGGCAAAGCTGCCACGTGAAGTCAGCTCCTCTCATCCCAAATTCACCCCTCTTTTCATTATAGTGAATTTCTTGTTGGCTGGGAAGGACTTAATACCATCAAAATAAGTTTTGGTCTCAGATTCAGATGATAGCCAAATTAAGAAGAGGACATTCTTTCAAAGAGGAAAGTGTAACAGAAATTTGGCATCCCTAAGTAAAATAATGGCTTGAGTGAAGCTTGTTACTTTCCACCTCTATGGCCCCTAAGATCTCTTCTCACTTTAAAAGGCTACCATTCTCTAGCACCTTCACTTCCTCCTTCAGTGTCCTTTTGAGATTCCATTTAGGCACTGAATGTAGGATTACATTCTAAACTAAAAATGTAGGATTTTAGGCATCAGTTACAAGGTAAAAGGAAGGGGTGTGGGGAGAGGAGACAAGAGAAGAAATATTCTTAAAGCAAGGAAGCCTGCTTAGGAACCCTCGTATCTGCCCTTTCAGGAATTTGCCTTCAAGGAGAGGCATTATGAGAGGCAACTCAGTATAGAGGGTAGAGAGAGATGACCAAAGCCAAGAAGACCTTGATTTAAATCCTGCTTCTGAAATATATTGGCTCTGATCCTGGGCAAGTCACTTAACCTCTTGCTATTCCAGACAATTCTATAAGATGAGAAGATGCCAATTAGCCTGGGCTTCTTTGAGGGGATCACCTCCAACACCTGAAACTGAATAATACATCCACATTTCCTCACCCAACCCCCATCTAGAACCATTTCTCAGAATCAGGAGTAAAAGAAAGGGAACCAGAAAGAGAGAATTCTTTCCCCTCACTGGTTCCATGCTTGGTGAGGCAAATAGGAGTCCCTGAAAAGGTCACAACTGAAAGATGGCAGAAAAGAATGAATCACCACTTTTAATTAAAGGAGGCTACCCCCAACCATGTGATAGGGGAAGCAGAAGGTTCCATGTTTAAACTGGGCATTCCAAGGTCAGTCTTTGGTTACACTTTCTTCTTTGAAAGAATGTTCTCTTCTTAATTTGGCTATCATCTGAATCTGAGACCAAAACTGATTTTGATGGTATTAAGTCCTTCCCAGCAAACAAGAGATACTGTTTTGTAATAGGATTCCTCCAAATTGAACACTTCAAGAACACCATTTCTTTGGTAAGCTATGGTTAGCTTAGCTCACAGCTGTGCATGACCTTTGTCATCTCATCAGGTATGCTGACACACAAACAAAGCCTCAAAGAACAAGGATTCTGGTCATCCTCTCTTCCACAGAGAACATAAAAACAATTCAGTGCTTTCCAGATGGAAAAGGACAAAACTGGCAATAATAACAACCCTCTCCTCCTCAATGGTGCTTTTCATCTCTAGGTCTTTAGATTGCTTATAAATGACACAAGTGATAAGGCTGTCCAGAAGTGCCAAGTGGCAGGTGGTGAAAAAATTTAGGCAAAAAGGCCTTTTGACTGAGATTCACACAGCAAATCAATCACTTTCAATGGAGCCGAAGCAACCAAACCCTCTGACTCTCTAACTACACCGAATAGATATATTGTCCCTCGCATTCTAGGGGCATCTGAAGACTAAACCCTCCATTAATTGAGATACTCTAAATTAATAATAAGCTAAGGATGTTTGCCCAAAATCCTTTGCTCAAAGAAAAAGACAGTAAAATCTTTCATTTTTCTCCCTTTATTCTTAGTGTTGATAGTGAAAGAATTTGTGAATATGATTGGTTAAGTCACTCTTAGTAATCTTTCGCGGGGGGGGGAGGATATTGTGGATGAGAATAGAACTACAGGACTAGAGATGGGCAAAAGCTAGCCCAGTTTTTTTGGGGGGGAGGGGATGAAAGAAAGTAAATTTCTTCAAACTAGAGTCTTGTGAACTTGATTTCTGGCAAAATTATATAATTATATTGTTTAAAAGATGGACTATAGATATTTAAGAGAAGAAATGGCAATCACTAAGAACAAGCCATGTCAGACTGACTTTGTTTCCTTTTGCAGGGCTTCTTAAACATTTTCCACTTGCAATCTCTTCAGCACTTCTTAAACTGTGGGTCAGAACCCATGGGGTCCACAGTTTAAGAAGCACTCATTTATAGAATGGTAGGTCAGGGAGAAGTCACTGAGATATTTAAACCTGGGTTCAATAGCCCTCCCCACAAAAACTATGGAAACAATAATTGTAACAATAACAACAACATTTATAAAGCACTTACTATGTGTCAGGCACTGTGCTAAGTGCTTTATGATAATTATATCATTTGATCCTCACAACAAATCTGGCAGGGAGGTGCTATTATTATCCTCGTTTTATAGATGAGGAAACTGAGGCAAAAAAAAGATTAAGTGACTTGCCTAGGGTCACACAGCTAGTAAGTATCTGAGATCAAATTTGAACTCATCTCTTATTGACTCTGGGCTTAATGCCCAATCAATTCACTGCCACCTAGTTGTCCCTGTTCCCAACTATCTCTCTCCCTAAATTCTATTCCCTTTTACAGATACAGTAATAGCATTTTGCTAAATTCTATAGTAACCCCGCTTCAATTGTCTCTCCTAAGGAGCCTATAGATAATGTATCTTTAAGATCAAATACGAAATCTTAGGAAAGAGACAACTTAACTCTCAATATTCTTTTCTCTCTTAAAGATGCAATAACAGCATCCATAGTATTCATGAAAGCTGAACTAGATTATTACTGATATTTTATGATTCTATGGGCTTTATATTTATCCTTATTATATTTTATCTCATTTGGGAGGTGAATTGAAGGAATTATTGAAGCTTGGGTTACCATATCATAACTGAATTTCAGCAACATTTAATGAAATATCTTACACTCTTCATCCTTGTGGAGCACATGGAAAGACAGAAGCTAAATGTAGTAGTTATTGGGTTTTAGAAATGGTTGAATGAGGAGCAGCTAAGTGGCACAATGGATAGAGCACTGGCTCTGGAGTCAGGAGGACCTGAGTTCAAATCTGGCTTCAGACACTTGACACTAGCTTTGTGACTCTGGGCAGGTCATTTGACCTCAATCGCCTCACCAGGAAAAAAAATGGTTGAAGGAACAGAATCTCTTGATAACCCTAAAGGTAGTCTCTAGTGAAGGACCTCAAGCATCTATCATTGGTCTTGTGCAGTTTAACATTTTTATCAGTGACTCTGATGAAATCATAAGTGGCATGTTTATCAAATTCTCAGATGAAACAACAGGATATCTAATACACTGGTTGACAGAATCAGGTTATAAGATATATACTGACAGAATAGAAAAATGGGATGAAATACAAAAGGATTGATGCAAAGTCCATGGAATCATAAGACCTTCACTGATAATCCAATTCAATTCTTTCATTTTACAAAATAAGGGGGAGTGGTGGAGCCAAGATGGTGGAGTAAAAGCAGTGACTTGCTTGAGCTCTCCCAAAAACCCCTCCAAATACCTGTAAAAAGTGGCTCTAAACAAATTCTAGAGCAGCAGAACTCACAAAAAGACAGAGTAAAATAAAACAAATTTCCAGCCCAAGACAACCTGGATGGTTGATTGAAAAGGTCTGTTGTGCCAGGGGACTGAATCATGGGCAGCTGTGGTGGTTTCCAGATTTCTCAACCCACAAATGCCAAAGACAACTTAGAAGGTCAGTGGGAAAGGTCTGTCAGACCTGGGTGAAAAAGCAGCGGGCCCCAGTCCTGGCATAGCCCCAGGGCAGTGGCTGCTTCTGGAGCTCTCGGCCCACAGAAGGAGAGGGGATCAAAAGACTGATCAGAGTGGGGATTGCAGGGATCTCTTCACTGGCTTTTCTTGCTTTGCCTGTGCTTGGATCTGGGTTGCAGTCCTGGGTGGCAATCCTGGGGCAAGGAGGAGTGCTAACATGGTAGAGCTTGTGGCAGCACTGGAGAGGGAATCGTCCTCACAGTTCCAAAGAAGAAAAGAGTGCTTGTGATCACTCAGAGACCAGAGCACAGGCCAGGAAAGGAGTAAACCTTGCCCTTGATCATACCACCATGGAAGAACTGAAAATTTACAGGTCCCTAGAAGTATCTCTGAAAACAGTTGCACAAAAACCCTGAAGCTTGGGACAGTACACCTGCCACACTAGAAGCAGACCCCTACCTTCACAAAGAGTTTAAAATTTAAGTAATTGGCTGGGAACATGATCAAACAGTGCAAAAAAAACACACACAGAGACCATAGAATCTTACTTCGGTGACAAAGAAGATCAAACATACAACCAGAAGAAGACAACAAAGTCAAACTCCTACATCTGAAGCCTCCAAGAAAAATATGAATTGGTCCCAGGCCATAGAAGAGCTCAAAAAGGATTTTGAAAAGCAAGTGAAAGAAATAGAGGAAAAATTGGGAAGAGAAATGAGAGTGATGCAAGGCAATCATGAAAAACAAGTCAACAGCTTGCTAAAGGAGACCAAATAAATATTAAAGAAAATATCAACTTAAAAAATAGGCTAGGAGGGCAGAGCCAAGATGGCAGAGTAAAAGCAATGACTTGCTTGAGCTCTCCCTCAAACCCTTCCAAATACCTGTAAAAAATGGCTCTAAACAAATTCCAGAGTAGCAGAACCCACAAAAAGACAGAGTGAAACAAATTTCCAGCCCAAGACAACCTGGATGATTGATGGGAAAGGTCTGTTGCACCAGGCTGGGAGAGGAAGGCAGTTCAGCATGGGTGTGCAGGCAAAGACCAGGCCTCAGAAAATCTGGAGCAGGCCTCAGAGGACTGAATCATGGGCAGCTGTGGTGGTTTCCAGACTTCTCAACCTACAAATGCCAAAGACATCTTAGAAGGTCAGTAGGAAAGGTCTATGACCACTGTGAGAGAGAACCTCAGACCCAGCCCTAGTCCTGGGATAGCCCTGGGGCAGCGGCTGCTTCTGGAGCTCTCAGCCCACAGGGGGAAGGGAGATTAAGAGACTGATCAGAGGGGTATTACAGGGATCTCTTTGCTGATGTTGAGGAAGGAATCTCTTGCTTTGCTTGTGCTTGGATCTGGGACACAGTTCTGAGTGATGATCCTGGGACAAGGAGGAGTGCTGGTGTGGTGGAGCTTGTAGTGGTAGTGGAGAGGGAAACCTCCTCACAGTTCCAAGGCAGAAAAGAGTACTTGTGGTTACTCATAGACAAGAGCATGGGCCAGGAAAGGAATAAACACCTCACCCTTGATTGTACCACCTTGGAAGAACCGAAAATTTAGAGGTCCCTAGAAGTATCTCTGAAAACAGCTGCACAAAACCCCCAAAAGCTTGAGACAGTCTATTCCCACACTGGAAACAGACCCCTACCTTAGCAAAGAATTTAAAACTCAAGTAATTAGCTGGAAACATGAGCAAACAATACAAAAAAAGTCAGACCATAGAATGATTCTTTGGTGACAAAGAAAATCAAAACATACAACCAGAAGAAGACAACAAAGTCAAAGCTCCCATATCTCAAGCCTCCAGGAAAAAATATTAATCAGTCTAAAGCTATGGAAGAGCTCAAAAAGGATTTTGAGAAGCAAGTAAGAGAAGTAGAGGAAAAACTGGGAAGAGAAATGAGAGTGATGCAAGAAAATTATGAAAAACAAGTCAACAGCTCACTAAAGGAGACCCCCCAAAAAATACTGAAGAAAATAATGCCTCAAAAAATAGCCTAACCCAAATGGCAAAAGAGGTCCAAAAAGCCAATGAGGAGAAGAATGCTTTCAAAAGCAGAATTGGCCAGATGGAAAAAGAAGTCTGAAAGCTCACCAAAAAAAATACTTCCTTAAAAATTAGACTGGAGCAAATGGAAGCTAATGACTTCATGAGAAATCAAGACTTTGTAAAACAAAACCAAAAGAATGAAAAAATAGAAGAGAATGTGAAATATCTCATTGGAAAAACAACTGACTTGGAAAATAGATCCAGGAGAGATAATTTTAAAATTATTGGACTACCTGAAAGCCATGATCAAAAAAAGAGCCTAGACATCATCTTTCAAGATATTATTAAGGAAAACTGCCCTGATATTCTCAAACCATAGGGTAAAATTAAAATTGAAAGAATCCACCTATAACCTCCTGAAAGAGATCCCCAAAGGAAAACTCCTAAGAGTTTTCAAATATAGTCAAATTCCAGAGTTCTCAGGTCAAGGAGAAACTGTTGGAAGCATCCAGAAAGAAATAATTCAAGTATTATGGAAACACAATCAGGATAACACAGGATTTAGCAGCTTCTACATTAAGGGACTGGAGGGCTTGAAATATGATATTCCAGAGGTCATAGGAGCTAGGATTAAAACCAAGAATCACCTGTCCAGCAAAACAGTATAATCCTTCGGGGGGAAAATGGACATTAAGTGAAATAGAGGACTTTCAAGCATTCTTGATGAAAAGACCAGAGCTGAATAGAAAAACTGACTTACAAATACAAGACTCAAGAGAAGCATGAATAGGTAAACTGGAAAGAGAAATCATAACGGACTTGTTAAAGTTGAACTGTTTACATTCCTACATGGAAAGATGATATTTGTAACTCATGAGACCTTTCTCAGTATTAGGGTAGTTGGAGGGAATATATACATATATATGGACAGAAGGCATAGGGTAAAATGAAGATGAAGGGATGATATCTAAAAAATGAAATGAAGGGGTGAGAGAAGATTATACTGGGAGAAGGAGAAAGGGAAAGGTAGAATGGGGTAAATTACTTCACATTAAACAGACCAAAAAAAGCTTTTACAGTAGAGGGGAAGTAAGGAGAGGTGAGAGGGAATGAGTGAATCTTATTCTCATCAGATTTGGCTTAAGGAGGGAATACATACACTCTCAATTGGGTATGGAAATCTATCTTACCCTACAGGGAAATAGGGGAAAGGGGATAAGAGAGGGGGGTGATGGAAGGGAGGGCAGATTTGGGAAGGGGGTAATCAGAAGCAAACACTTTTGAGGAGGGACAGGGTCAAAAGAGAGAATAGAATAAATGGGGGACGAGATAGGATGGAGGGAAATATAGTTGGTTTTTCACAACATGACTATTATGGAAGTGTTCTGCATGACTACACATATATAGCCTGTATCGAGTTGCTTCCTTTCTCAATGAGGTGGGTGGGGAGGGAGGAAGGCAGAGAATTTGGAACCCAAATTTTAAAAAACAAATGTCAAAAAATTATTTTTACATGCAACTGGGAAATAAGATATACTGGCGATGGGGTATAGAAATCTATCCTGTCCTACAGGAAAATAGAAAAGGAAGGAGATAAAGGTGGGGGGTGATAGAAGGGAGGACAGATTGGGGAAAGAGAATGTATGCCATCTTGGACTGGGGGAAGGGAGATATGGGGAGAAAATTTGGAACTCAAAATCTTGTGGAATTGAATGTTGAAAACTATTTTACAAAATAAGAAAATGAAACTTGTAGAGGAAACATGACTTGACCAATATCATACAAGAGGTAAATACTATGAAAAGAAAATAAGAGAGGCAAAATTTGAATCTAAGCCCTCTGATTCTAATTAAGTTTTTATTTTGCCACTTAGGATCATAGGATCTACAAGGGGAAAGGATCTTCCGGATAATCTCATTCATTTTTGCTACCACATTTCTCATTGCCCTATACTCTGGTTAAAATATCACAGGTTGGAATTGTGGGAGAGGCCAGGCTATCCAGAGTTCATGTGGGAAAAGAAATTCAAAGTTTTAGTGGACTGACATTGGTTCTAGGATGAAGAGAAGGATTTTTTAAAAATTGAAAAATTTTAAATTCAATTTTACTTTATTTTCAGGTACAAATTCTTTCCTTCCTACTTCTCCCTCTCTTCCCCATCCCCAATGAGAAAGCAAGACAAACAAAATTTGTTGCAAATACATATAGCCAAGCAAAATAAATTCCTACATTGGCCATGTCCAAAAACTACCTCAGTCTATATACACTATCTATCATCTTCCTACCTGGAGGTAGGTAACATGTTTCATCATGAGTCTCTGAAATTGTGGTTGGTGATTGTGTTGATCTGAGTTCCTAAGTCTTTCAAAGTTGTTGCTATTATATAATTTTTTCTCTTGGTTCTGCCCATTTCACTGTATCAGTTCATATAATTCTTCCCAGGTTTCTCTAAAAATATGCCTTTCACCATTTCTTTTAATGTAGCAGTATTCCATCATACTCACATACCAGAACTCATTCAGTCACTCCCTAATCAATGGGCATCTCTAGGGAGAGGAATGATTAACTTCCTGTGGAGATACAAAGGCAAGCATGAAATAGTCCTTGACCCCAGGAACCTTACTTTTTATTACTGGAGAGAATAAATACACAGATGCATATAAAATAAATACACGACACAACCTCATTCTGCTAGCTGATTTTTCATGTGAATATTTATCCCTCTAAGTAGTTAGTAAATTCCATTATGGCAAAAGTATATTTCTACTTCTTGGTATTTCCCCAAAGCTCCCTAAACATAGTAGGTATTCACATTTTTGTTGATTGATTGGCTGATTTTTTCAGAGTATTTTTATAGCCTTTATTTCACTTGATCTGCACAAATGCTTTGGGAAATTGGGAGGATATATATTGATATCCCCATCACTTTGTATCATGCCAGACACATAGAAGGTACTTAAATGTTTCTTGATTGATAAGAATGAAAAGAGCAGTTTAGACAGTGTTTAGAAGGAAGTGAGGTCACAGTCTCCATAAGACAGTGAAAATATCATGGAAGTAGTCACACTTTAGCTCTGAAGGCTGGAAGGTATTGTACTTTGAATTATATTAGTATAAGGGGTGTGGAAGAAGGGTGCTACATGAAGACATGGAAAGAGTTTGAGATTTGGAATCTGGGGCCTAAACCTAACTCTGACAATTATGATCTGTGTGAACTTAATTTCCCTGGGCCTTAGTTTCCTCATATGTAAAGTGATAGGAGAGGAGAAGACCTCCAAGGTATCTACCTTCTCTAAGTCCATGATCTGTGATTTCATCATTGTCAGGGATCTCTCACTGAGGGAACTACTCTGCAACCTATCTGTAAGAAGGGTGCCCCAGTGAGACTTCAGTAAAAGTTGAAGATCCACGGAGACTAAAAGGCAGAAACATTATAAAGTAAGGGGGAAATCTTTGGGTACAAAATAATCTTCCACACCCTAGAGAGGAAGGGAAGTTTAACAACCTTACTTGCATATGAAGACACTAGCAAGACAAGGAGTGTGCCTCCAGAGCATGGCAACACTCCAGCAGAAGAGTATAATATCATTCAACCTAGCCAGTGGCAAAAGGTGGAAAAAGGTTGCAGCTTCCCATTGAACAGGAAGCTCGTGAGATAAATAGGTCAACCCATCCAGATGAGATGAGAACCTAACATGAGAGAGAGAGAGAGAGTAACCTGCCCAATAAGGTAACATCTGCCTCACATGTGGCCTATCTTACTTCTAATATCCACTGCCTATTTGGAAAATAGCCAGCCTGGCTTCATCTTGCAGTCAATGCCTAGTGGCCTCCCAGTCAAGTCTGGCAGCAGTAAAACCTGGTAAGGAGCCAGCATATCCACCAAATGACTTGTTCGACACAACCTATCAACAGATTGACCCATCTGATAGCCACCCGGTGCCCTTCAAAGATCCAGCCAAGCTGAACAGTGAGGCAATGCATGATAAACCTGTCTGGGGAGAGAAAGGACGCTGAGGGCTTACTGTTCTGTAACTGTGAGTTGCCTTGGCCTCATGTATCCCATATACATATGCTTCACTACCTTTGTATTTCAAGTTTATGCCAATTCTTCCCTTTTTCTCTGAATCTATTTGTAGGAGAATGTGAGCCTGATATTGGGAAGTGTTTTCTAACCACCGTTATGTCATTTGAGTAAAAATGCCTTTGCTAAAGAACTGAGCCTAGTGGCTGGTTGATAAAGAGAAACACACTGAAGAATTGTAAAATATCACTTAGGGGGATAGCAATCACTAGAGTTACCCATAGAGGCCTAGGAATAGTAACAGCTACTGTAGTTGCCCAGCTGGCCAGTGGCCATGTGACTTGAGTGAGCCCTGAGGGTTTGATTTGGTACCTAAATCTTATAGAGTTACCTGCAGCACATAGAGATAAAATAATATGCCTTGGGTTATACAACTAGTAATTAAGCATCAGATGCAAGAGTTGAAACCACATTTTCCCATTTCCAAGTACATCACTCTATCCACCACACCTTAATGCTACCTAAGGAGTAGAATAGCCCTATGTAAATGTAGTTCTAGTTTCCATCAACAATGCTTAGGACTGAACAGTGGCAGGTCCTTAATGTACCAGTAATAAGTTCTAGCTGTCTAAATCTGCAACTGGCATACAAAAGAAATAGTCATTCCCATTTCTTGAGCTACCTGGCTTCTGCCAAAAGTCTCTCTTGAGCCTGTTTCTTCAGCTGTAAAATGAGGGGTTTAGAGTAGCTGATCTCTAAAGTCCTTTCAAGCTCTAACCTTCTATGGTCAGGATTCTAAGTGGTCAAAAGTAAAGCTCAGGCAAGATAAAGAAAAAAGAGTAATCTTTTGTAATTATAAAATTATAAGCCTCCTTACTTTATCAGAGTGAATGTCTTTACCCTGTTATTCTTACTAAAGCTTTCCTTAATTACTCAGCTACAAGATGAACAATGTTTAATGGCATTCTTTGTGCATTCAGTCCACAGCAGACTGAGAAACCTATGCCCAGCTCTTTGATTGAATCAATAGAAAGGTTAATGCCATCCTGAGGGAGTGAGGGCCATGTTATCCTGAGACAAATGAATCCAGACTGTTATATTATGACTCTTTTACATCAGATTTCTAGCTGATTTTTAGCTGATTTTAATTAGAAGAATGAAATGAAAAGATTTCTTTGTGAGGGGGTGTGTGTGTGTTTGTGCGCACTTGCACATGTGTGTGTCTATATACACATGTGTGTGTTTGTGTGTAGTAAGAGAAAGCTCTTCAGATAAATGTGTCATATTTTATTCCTTCTCAAAATGAAAGTTGCTATGCACAGGCAGGCTTTATTTTTTTCCATACAACAAAAACTCCAAGCCAGGCACCACCTTCTGATTTTTTTAGACAGTCTTCTTTTTCTTTATAGCCTCTTAAGAATAAATGATTGGAATTTTAAGCAGGACTCCCAGAAGAAAAATAATTCCTGAATCATGAAAGGAAAGCTATACAGTGTGAAGAAGAATGCGAGCCATATATTTGTGTTGGCTGCATGAGAACACAGAGAATATTTCAAAGAATCATTGCAATTAGAGATGAAAAAACATATTCTTAGGGCCCATAGATAATAGTCGATATTTCAGAGTCTGGGACAAAATTTCTTCCCCCAGGTAATATTTCTTTTTTGTCTTGCCTCAGCAAATTTGTCCCTCTGAATACAGAGCACATTGAGATCAAATGAGACATTTGGAAAATGCTTTGTAAACTTTAAGGTGCTATATGAATGTAAGTTTATTATAATTATAATTGTCATCATTATCATATTTGGGGGATGGGGTTGGGAATGTGTGGCTCTCTCCTTAGACCATAGCAGACATCACTCCAATCAATTAATCAACAAACATTTATTAAATGTCTAATATGTGTCAGGCACTGTGCTAAGCTCTATCATTTGAAGCTCTAGTGCCTATTCCCCTGGAGCTCATAGCCATACAAAACACAGTAAAATTTCATTAATTGGGCCATACTACAGTAGCATTGGTGTTAATTCCTAAAGAACTAGAAAGTGATTGAAGCCACATTCATTTGCAGTGCTTTAAGAATATCCACATAAAACAATTCTTTTATTCTTTTCCTTTCATCCCTTAAAGATTTGCCTACAACCCAGACTCGTTGTACTGGTTCTCATTCATATTTTGTTACTTGAAAAAAAAGTATAATAGCTGATATTTTTAAATCATTTTAAGGATTTCTAAGTGCTTTACATTCACCCATGTTGTTTGATCTTCATAACCCAATGAGATGGAAATTGCAGGTATTATTAGTCCCATTTTACTGTTGAGAAAACCAAGGCTAAGTGACTTATCCATGGATATAGCTAGCAAGTATCTATCTAGAGGTAGGATTTGAACTCAAATTTTCCTACTTCCAAGTCCTGGCTTCTTTCCATTAGACCATACTGCACCCCCCCCAAAAAAAAAAACAAGGATGTTGGTGCCAAATAGATGTTTCGGGGAAAACAAGATTTTATGAAAAATCAATAGGTAACTTCTGCTAGGCATATGTAATTTGTATTCAGAAGAGGGAGAGGCAAGTATGAGTAAGTGTGTGGACAAGTCATTCTTAACAAACCAGCTATGTTCCTAAAGGAATTTCTCTTAAGGAATACAAAGAAATATTGAAGAGTGAATTAGCTTGATTTTTAAAAGATATTTAGTAGAGTTTCTCATTAATAACTAGAGACTGGAGTAAGATATTACATACTAGGACCAAAAAGGAACTAAATTGACTTGAAACTAGAGAGCAAAGGAGGAAGAGAAATGAGGGTAAAGACTGAAATTACAAGGAAGTACCTTAAGCACATTTCCTGCAGTTTGTTGTTTCACTGGGAATCAACACAAGAATAAATGGTGTTGTACTGCGGGGATAAAGGCTGCTAGTTGAATTTTGGAGCCTAAACTATAGAACTGGACTTTGAATGTGAAACCAAAAATATTCAAAAAACTGTTAAACAAACAAAAAAAAACTGAAAAGAATATTTCTGATTTGGAAGGTGATGTCAACCTATTGAAGGAGTAATTCCAGACCAACATTGATAAAATCTGAAGTTCATTTCATGAGTTCCCTGTTAGTGTTGTGCAGAGACATCTACTAAATGGACTCTTGTATTTCTTCCAGCTCTAAAGCTGTGATTGTATGAGAAACACAGACTTTCCTTTTGATTCTCTCTTAAGAGAAAATAGATGAAATATGTGGCATAGACTTTAGTGCTTTACATGCTTTATCTTATTACCAATGTGAAAAAATTTGAATTTTTTGAATACTCTTTCTATGAAAGACAAAAAAAGGGTATGACCAGCAAAGAAAAGAGACAAAATGATTGAACCAATACAATGAGTTCTCCAGCAAGGCCACACCCTGGGACATTTGCATATTGTCCTACACTTTGGCTTGCTGCCCTGTTTCTTCCTTAGAGCTTAAAGTCTTGCTACCTATCTATCCCATAAGATCCCTTTAGCCAAGGGGCGAAGTCTGTAATTTTTCTTTAAAAAAAAAAAAAAGCAAAAATGGAAACCAGACATGGCTATTTGCTGAGTCCTTGGTATAACCAGGAACTACCACAACCCTGAGATTCTGCATCTTAGACAAATGTTGCCCATCACAGCAAACAACATAGATGCTTTAATTAGCACCCACCATCGCTTGACTCTCTACAGCTATTTCCACTAACCCAAGAATATATAATTTGATATATTAATTGGTGGGAAAGGGGAAATGGGAAGCACATCTTACATCTTGAAGTCTATGCCACATATTTCATCTAGACAGAGCTGGAAGAAATACAAGAGTCCATTTAGTCCAACTACCTTCCCCCTTTGACAGATGAGGAAATCAGATCCTAGGGAAGTGAAGTTAATTGTCCAAGGTCACATAGGTAGTAAGCATCAGAGGTGATATTTGAACCCAGATCCTCTAACTCTGGAGTCAGTATTCCTTACACTGTACTATGTTCATTGTTGGGAATACTCCCCTACTTCCTACTATATGTGTCTCTTTCTTCCCTTTATCCTTACTGAAAAGGGCACAGGATTTGGGATACAGGTTCCAATCTTAGCTCTGCTGTTTACCAGTTTTGTGAAATAGCATAGATGATTTCATCTCTCTCTGCTCATTCTCCTCTGTAAAATGAAGGGTCTGGACCAGAGGACCTCTGAAATTTCTATAGGCTTCACCATTCTATGATCCTTTGATTCCTTCCTCTCTGTTCATTCTTTCATAGTTACTTATTCTTTCTTCTGTTCTATTTTAGAACCAGAGGGCAAAATAGAAATGGACAGAATCCACCAATCACCTCCTGAAAGAGATCCCCAAAGGAAAACTCCTAGGAATATTGTAGCCAAATTCCAGAGTTCCCAGGTCAAGGAGAAAATATTGCAAGCAACCAGAAAGAAACAATTCAAGTATTGTGGAAACACTATCAGGATAACACAAGCTTTAGCAGCTTCTACATTAAGGGGCCTGAAGACATGGAATATAATATTCCAGAGGCCAAAGGAGATAAGATTACAATCAAGAATCACCTGCCCAGCAAAACTGAGTATAATCCTTCAGGGGGAAAAATGGTCATTCAGTGAAATAGAGGACTTTCAAGCATTCTTGATGAAAAGACCAGAACTGAATAGAAAATGTGACCTTCAAATATAAGACTCAAGTGAAACGTGAAGAGGTAAACAGGAAAGAGAAATCATAAGAGACTTATTAAGGTTGAACTGTTTACATTCCTGCATGGAAAGATGATATTCGTTAACTCATGAGTCCTTTGTCAGTATTAGGGTAGTGGGAGGGAAAAAATTATATGTATGTATGTATGTATAGATAGATAGACAGATAGATAGAGGGCACAGGGTGAGTTGAAGATGAAGGGATGATATCTGAAAATTAAAATTAAGGGATGAGAGAGGATTATACTGGGAAAAGAAGAAAGGGAGAGGTAGAATGCGGTAAGTTATCTCACATAAAACAGACAAGAAAAGACTTTTACAGTGGAGGGGAAATGGGGGAAAGTGAGAGGGAATGAGTGAATCTTATTCTCATAGGATTTGGCTTAAGGAGGGAATAACATACACAATTGGGTATAGAAATCTATCTTACCCTACAGGAAAATAAGGGAGGAAGGGGACAAGAGAGCAGGGGGATGATAGAGGAGAGGGCAGATTGGGGGAAGGGATAATCAGAAACAAACACTTCCGAGGAGGGACAGGGTCAAAAGAGAGATTAAAATAAATGGGGGGGAATAGGATGAAGGGAAATTTACTTAGTTTTTCACAACATGACTACTATGGAAGTATTTTGCATGACTACACATGTATAACCTGCATTGAGTTGCTTGCCTTTTCAATGAGGCTGGGTGAGAAAGGAGGAAGGGAGAAAATTTGGAACCCAAAGTTTTAAAAACACATGTTAAAAAATTTGTTTTCACATTCAACTGGGAAATAAGAAATATAGGAAATGGGGTATTGACATATATCCTGCCCTACAGGAAAATAGAAGGGGTAGGGGCTAAGAGAAGGGAGGGAAATACAGAAGGGAGGACAGATTAGGGGAAAGGGTATACAGAATGCATGCCATCTTGGGATGGGGGGAGAGATGAGACGGGGAGAAAATTTGGAACTCAAAATCTTGAGGAAGTGAATATTGAAAATTAAAAATAAATAAATTTTTAAAAATAAAATAAACAATTCTTCTTTACAACATGACTAATGTGAAAATATGTTTAATTTGAATGTATATGTAGAACCTATATCAGATTGCACACTGTCTTGGTGAAAGGGGAGAGGAGAGAGTGGGAGAAAATTTGGAACTCAAAATCTTATGGAAATGAATGTTGAAAACTAAAAGCAAATTAATTAATTAATTTAAAAAAAAGGTTCTTTCTGGGAAAAACAAAAGATGAGCCTTCCTGATTCCAAACCCAGCGCTCTATCTAGCCACCTAGCTACCCGAAGAAAAGGAAGACTGAAGGGATTTCTTTCTATCCAATATCAATGGCAGCATCTCGTATCTTGACAGTGAGGAAGTAAGCATCATTTACTTAACTAGAGGTTTTGTGAAAATTAAAGCAGTCAGTGAAGTCTATGTCCAGTGGACTGAAATGTGATCTCTGTACATAGCCTGGATATAGCACTTATCACAGCACTGACACATAGTAAGCTCTTAATAAATATTGATTGAATAGTATAAAGGAAGTAATGACAGATTCTATCTATGCAGGAAAGGAAAAGGGATTCTGAGCATTTGTGAAGCTAAAGGTTCCCTCCCACAGATATGATCATCCATTTTCACCACAGCTCTCCTTTTTTGCCTCCACCAGTCATGTTTCAATCTATTAGCCAATCCTAACCTTAATGGAGAGAAGAGGAAATTACACTTGCCAAAGAAATAATAATAATAATAATAATGAGGAGATATGAGTGTGTGTGTGTGTGTGTACTTGATGTAGTTCATATTTTCAATTGTATTTAAGAGACAGAGAAAGAAAAATTTTGCTATTTTGTTCATAGAATAGGAAACTCCTTTGGCAAACTCCTTTATAAATATTTATACCCACCTGCATAAAAAGTTAATGCCCTTAATTAAACCATCATTGATATTTTATGACAACCAATACATTAATTTAAATTAATGGTGATATTTAGCTAAATGTATATCCTACTTAAACTTATTATTATGGCTTGGGGAATGATGGTGGCTACAACCTAGAGAGCACTGATGGGGACTGAAAGAATTGTTTTCTAATTGCTGGGTTGTTACCCAATTTCAGTGCTGAGAGGAAAGAATGGTCATTGTTATCCAGTACTGTGAACACTCTAAGGGCTTTGAACAAAATAAGTAGCATCTCTCTCTCTTTTTTAAGCCTTTCTTTTTCTTTAACCTAAGATAATTTTCAATGTCAGGGAGCCCTTGCTCTTATCCTTACTAGAGCTGAAAATTCAGATTGATTCTTAAGGTTGCCAATGACAAAGAAAAAAGCTACTGGAAGACAATTAATATTATTGACGCAGGAATTCTTATCTTCACCATCCACTTGTCCCACAAAAATAACCCCACAAAACATTAGCTAATGATTTTCTTAATAAAAAGTTGAAAATAGCATTGCTGGTATACATCATTTGTATGTTAGAATGACAAGTGGATGAAATTCATTGGCAAAGAACAAGTTGACAAAGATGTACGTTAATAGCAAGGTAATCTTGCCTGTAATCATTCAGACACAGTCCCTGGGAGCAGAATCACTGACCCACACACAGATTAAAAACAAGATTCCAGCCCTGGTTGAAATGTATTCTAAACTTATATGAGAGGGTTTGAAATTAGTTTTGAATAATTTAACTCCATGGATGGCCAGCGTCCATCAAAGATGCTTATTATAGAGCGTACATGCCAGGGAAAAGTCTTTGAGTATCACCTCATCAAGACAATTGACAAATAAAGTACCCAACAAGGATTTCCCTGTAATTCCAGTGTCTAGGGGAAAGGCATCTTTAGTAGAGAGAAAAAAGGAGTCGCTTGCCTTTGAGAAATCACCACTGTCACTCTATTATATGGGGAGAGGGGTGGAACAAAATTAGGTATAAGAGATCACTACTGAAACCAGAAAGCTTTTATCACAATTCCTGTCTCTATACATCTCTGAACACAACTTTTCTATCCTTTGATTTGATGACTGATTATAATCCACAGATATTTAATGAGACTGTTTTAAGGAGAAGAAGAGGAGCTTTCTCAAGAGAAATTGTGCTTTAAATAAGAGACAGAGGCATCAAGTAAAAGAGACAAGGGTATTTTGCGTAAGGACTGACCTAGCCAGCCTTTTTAATCATGTGACTCCCATGACTCCTCTATCACATGTTATTAATGCATTATTGAGTTATTTAATTCATGTTCCCCTTTTATGTTTGATATTTGTCCCATTGTTCTTGCTCACATCAATGCCTGTGTCTGCCATGGCCCTAATGCATCTGCCTCCCATCCAGGGACCGAGAGTGGTGTTGGTGCTGGAGCCATTCACACTTGCAGCTCTTCTAAGAGAACAATCATGTCTTAGTGCCCAAGCTTGTGCTCAGCTCTATTGAACATGACATAATATTTTAACTATTGTGTGGAGCTTAAGCCCCCTTCCTTTGATCTGTCTGGAATCCTGGCAGGGATATACTGGCACTCTGGCTCTCCCCCATGCCTGGCACACTCTCCCTCTTCTGCTTTGACTATTGACATCCCTAGCTTCCTTTAAATCCCAACTAAAACCCCAATTTCTACAGGAACCCTTCCCCAATATCTCTTAATTTTAGTCCTTTCCGTCTTTTAATTATTTCCTGTTTATCTTATATACAGCTTGCTATGTGTATATTTGTTTGCAAATTGTCTCTTCTATTAGATGTAAGCTCCTTGAGAGCAGGGACTGTCTTTTGCCCCTTTTTGATTCCCCAGTGCTTAGCACAGTGCCTGGCACATTTTCGGCACTTAACAAATGTTTGTTGATTGATTGGTTGGTTGATTGGACAATATTCTAGGCAGGGCCATCCATAACAGAGTGCAGGGCCTTCCCTAATAAGGTACAAAGCCTATAGGTTATGTTCCCTGCCATCTGCAACGTTTATATCCAAATGAAACAAGGCTAAAGGGAAAGTCTTAGTGTGGAGGGAAAAAATCATACACACTAACTTGAGAGAGTATGTGGAAAAAGTCACTTCCATAGACTTTGATTTGGTGATAATGCCAGGATTTGCCTGGGATATGGACCTCAGGCTTTTGGTTTTGTTTTCATTGTTTTTAATCACCAGCTAGTAGAATCACCTCCTTCTTCCCTACTTCCTAGCTCTTAGAGTCTGCCCAGCAGCCAATCAATTGAATGATTGCTGCAACCCCAATTAGCCATCAAGTAATGGCTCTGATCCTCGTGTACTTTCAATTTAATTCCAGTGGATACTGATGCAGTCTGGTTAGACTAGAGCCCTGGCATAGTGCAGAAAAACCTTCTGGCTTTTATGGCCTAATCTTTTCTCACCAACAATCTGTCTGTGCCCTAGACATGCCTCCTCCTCCTGCCTGATACTCCTTTGCTTCTGCTTTCTCCCTTTTTACGGAACCCACCACCACCACCAATCTAAATGTTCAATTTCTAAAATTTTATAATTTTTTAAAATTTTCTTAGCCTGGACCCCTTTGGCAGTCTGGTTAAGCCTATGGACCCTTTCTCAGAATCATGTTTTTGAAGGCATAAAATAAAATACATAGGATTACAAAAGAAACTATTTCTATGAAAAGGGTGTTAGCAGAAAAAAATAAGTTATTCAAACCCAGATTAAGATCCCCCTGCTCTGGGCATAGAAGGTTCTAAACCAGACACTTCCCATTTCTTAGGGGATTTGTGCCCCCTACCTATGACACCTAAGATAGGAAGCCAATCAGATGAGAATAAATAGGAAAACCACTATCTTCCTTAGGAAATATCCTGTACCAGCCCTCATTTCTGAGTTTCCTTGACCTGTGTAACTGCCTAAATTCTCTTAATTCATAGAGTGAAGATGGACCCATGAATCCCAGTGATACCTATGTGCAACAATGTTCAAAGGCCTAGGGACAACCTCTCACAATACCATCATGGACTCCACCCTCCTGTCATAGCCTAAAGAATACCACATCCTAGTTTCCTTGGCAACATCCCAAAATATATCCCATCCTTATTCTTCCCTGTAGCTTTTTGGAGTCATGAATCCTGGCTGACCCCAGTAAAAAGGGGAGATGGGGAAGGAGGTAGTGGTTAGTGGATTGCCCTAATACTAACCCCTTATTTGCCTGCCTCCCCTTTTGTATTGTCTTAGGTTTCTGGTTAATCCATATGGCTTTTCTCACCCTCATCCTTATTATTTACAACCCATTAGATTTTAAACTCCTTGAGAGCAGAAACTATTTTTTGCCTCTTCTTGTATCCTCAGTGCTTAACACAGTGAGTAGCTCATAGTAGGTACTTAATAAAAGTTTGTTGATTGATTGATTGATTTGTACTAGATTTATGATTTCAGTACTGCAGGGAATTCCTGCTGAAGAATGTCCTCTATGCATGCTAATCAGCACCTTTTCTATCTCTTAGAGTCTTATAGAGTCGCCTAAGGACTCGGAGAAGTTAAGTAATTTGCCCAGGGTCACAGACCTAATTTGTGTGAGTGGTGGGATTTCCTGTCCCTGAGCCCAGCTCTCTTTCTCTCCACTATGTTGCTCATTATCTCTGGCCTTCCCCTAAATATATCAAATAAAAGGGGTTATTGCTTTAAGCACAGACTGTCTCATTGAATTCTTTTGCAAAACCCCTTTATTCTCATCAATGGCCTCTTTTCCCCAGGGGAGGGGAGACATGTAGATAGAAATAGCCAGAATGAATGATGAATGCATAAATATATCAACTGACACCAAAGGAATTCCCTCAACCTCTTGTGTTTATCCTTCCCCAGCTTAGTCATGAGAAGAGAAGATTCAGAGGGGGATATGCTAGCTGTCTTCAAGTATTGAAGGCCTGTCATGTAGAGGAGGGATTAATTCAGTTTGGCCCCAGAGGGCAAGTACCATGATCAATAGGCAGAGGCTGTAAAGATGCCAATTTAGGCTCCATGTCAGGAAAAACTTCCCAACAATCAGAGCCATCCAAAAGAAATATGAGCTGCCTCCAGAGGTGATTAGTCTTCAAGAGGAGTCTACATGATGCCTTGCTGGGTATGTCATACGGAGGATTCCTTTTGTGTATAGGTTGAACTAGAGGGCCACTGTAGTCACTCTCAAATTCTTTGATTTGTGGTGTATTCAGGGTCTACTTACTCTACGCCGTACTGCTTACATTTGTAAAGGCTCTAACTTCCTCTGACCTCAGTGCAGCACAGTGCCAGTTCTAATTAGGATGGATCACTCTGAGCCTGTAATTCTGGACAAGGCGTTTTCCTGGTTGGTAGTATGGGTTGTTAATGGGGATATGACTTGGTCAGTTAAGTGGTGCAGTGGATAGAGCACAGGGCCTACAATCAGGAAGACTCATCTTTCTGAGTTCAAATCTACCTCAGATACTTACTAGCTGTGTAACCCTGGACAAGTCATTTAACCAGGGTTAATGCAAGCAGGCTTGCCTCAGTTCCTCATCTGTAAAATGAGCTAGAGAAGGAAATGGCAAACCACTCCAGTGTCTTTGCCAAGAAAACCCCAAATGGGGTCACAAAATGTAGGACAGGACTGAGGAACAGTTACTTCTTAATTAATAGCATAAAAACCACTGATGCTATACTCACACGTAAAAGGATAGAAGATGGCATGAACCTGTTTTCACTGTGACCCCTGGGTCTCCATCTCAGGACTTTCTCAGGACCAGAAAAGGGGAAGGAGGGGCACAATAAAACAAAGGACATGACACCTTGTGCTTTTAAGGGAGTGCACCACTAGTTGTTTATATATTATTTACGAGAAGCATGATATAATAAAGAGAGAGTCAGCCTCGGACTCAGGAATAACAAGGTTCAAATCCAGGATCTAACACAGGTTGGCTCAGTGACCTTGACAAGTCATTTACTTGCCCCAAGCAACTAAGACTATAAGTTGCAGACCACGTGCTGATCTGCTTTGGTAAAGGAACTTTTCTTACTGGGAGTTCCTCATACCAAAGAAACCATATCTCTGATCCGCCTCTTCCCCCAAAAAAATCTCAGTTAAATTAGAGGATCATGTGGTGACTTGAAATCTTGAACTGGAATTACAGATACCAAGAAATTTCCTTCCTGCCCCTCCCCCCAAAATAGTGTTGTCATTTTGATTTTTTAAAATACATGTGTCACTCATAAGACTGTATTGAACGCTTTTAGCCTTTGGGGCAAATTAAAATTAGAGATTCTTTTTATGTATGGCTTGGAATAGATGACTGATGAGGCCCCTATTAAGTTTTAGTTTCTGTGACTCCATGATTTCGGGACTTGGATACAATGCTATCTAGACCAAAACAAGGGTGCATTGTGATAATAGTGTTAAAAAAAATCATTCTCCTCTTTAAAACTCTACTGCTGCATTATTCTACTAGTTCTGTTAAAGGCTAATGATCTCTGACCTCAGGGTCTTTTTAGTAATGGGCAATTACATGCTCCCAATGAATAAACAAACTTATTTAGCTGAAGGGAAGGGTATTTAATGAAGAGAGGCAAGCATACAGACATTTGGAAAAAATTCTAGCTCAGTGTTAAAGTCAAAATTTTATCAAAATTACTTGACTAAATTAAAACTATTATACTTAATAGTGACCCAAAAGATATAAGACACATGAGCATGGCTATAAATAGTCTGGCATTACATTACTTTTCTTGAATATGTTGGACCTATCTTGACATGAAGCATTCTAGCACAGAATGAGGAGGAGGAAAAAGAAGAAAAAGAAGAGAAGGAAAGGAGGAAGACAAAGAAAGGAAGGAAAGAAGGAAGGAAGGAAGGAAGGAAGGAAGGAAGGAAGGAAGGAAGGAAGGAAGGAAGGAAGGAAGGAAGGAACAAATGAACTAACAAACAAAGTTTGGTCATATCACACCAAGCTCTATAGCACATTCTAGGGTCATAGACAGTCTCAAGCTCTTTTCAAAGGACAATCAATCCAGAATTAATTATGCTTTTACTATATGCCAGGCACCCTGTGCTAAGCACTGAGAATCATAATGGAAAAACTAAATCACTCACCACTCTCAAGAAGTTAACATTCTAATGGGGGAAACAATAAGTACATATACATACATACATAAATATATACAAGACAAAGAAAAAAATGGAAGGTAACTTTAGAGGGGAAGGTGTTAGAAGCAGGGGAGCCTGAGAAAGGCCTCCTCTAGAAGATGGGATTTTAGGTCTTGAAGGAAAGGGGGGATTCTAAGTGACAGAAGAAACAAAAGAGAATATAGAGGCATAAAAAGGGCACAGAGAAGGGAGGAGGAATGTTATGTGTGAATGTTCTGTGTGAAAAACATCTAACAGATGTTAGGCAAGTCAGTTTTGAATCAAAGGCCAACATGGCTAAAAATACAAAATTGCTTCCACAATTCTATTACATGGTTATTTCCTTGTTTTGGCATTAGTGGTCAAAAGGTATCCTTTTTTTTTTTAAAGGCAGCTAGGGGGCACAGTGGATAAAGTGCCAGGCATGAAGTCAGGAAGACTCATCTTCCTGAATTCAAATCTGACTCCAGACACTTATCAGCTGTGTGACTCTGAACAAGTCAGTTTCTCATCTTTAAAATGAGCTGGAAAAGGAAATGGTAAACCCTAAATGGGATCAAGAAGAGTCAGACATGACTGAAAAATGACTGGGCAACAATGGGAGGGAGGGTATAATGATAGGAATACCAAAGGAAAATTTGCATAAGGAGCATTAATAAAATATTTTTAAACTATACAGAAGAGAGAAGTAGGGATTTCAGAAGGGAACACATAAAAGCAAGGCAGTGTTTAAATTACCATGTAAAATTTAACATATACTTTTTTTTAAAAAAAATAAGCTATATGTAGAGTCATTGTGTTATACACAATCCCTTTCTTTCTGTTCTTTGCATGAGGAAATATTTGTATTTTTTGTATTTATCAAGTTCATAATCATAAGAAAAAGAACATTTAATTTTACAAATACAATCTAGAGACTAGGAGAAACCTATTACTTAAAGAGTTAGGGAAGAAGTTAACTTTGGAAAAGGGTAGGAAACAGAGACCAGAAAATATATATTCTTCCATCATATGGGCAGATGATCTCAGAATCCTAAAAAGGGGCTAGAAGCATAGATGTTCTAAAACCACTTCAAATTGGTTTATGGGAGCCAATTGTTAAATTTTCAGCATAGTCATTTACTCCTCAGAAATTGGCAAATACTACACACCAGAACTTAATTTATCATTTTGCTGGTAACAGACTTAGGTAAATGATGGAGAGACTCAGATGACTTCCAGAAGCCAAGATAGTGGAGCCACTCTCACTCTTCTTTATTGACCTCTCTCTAAAGACCCAGAAAATATCACCCCCAGCAAAAAAACCTGGAACAGTGGAGCCAGCAGAAAGTCAGGGTGCAACCGACTTTTAGCTCAGGAAGCCTGAAGGATTAATGAGAAAGGTCTCTCTCACTCTGGTGGAAGGGGAGCAGTACAGGATGGGAGATGTCCCAGGAAGCCAGCCACAAGCCCCACCTCAGTAAACCAGGAGGAGATCCTGAGCCTGAGGGTGGTAGAACAGGCAAGTACCAACACCAGCCCCCCCACTCCCACCCTCTGCATGCCTTGGCATAAGCAGGAGAACTGGCAGACTCCTCCTTGGAGAACTACTGTGTGTGAGCAGTCTGGTGTCCTCCAGCAGTCAAATCTCCCCATGCTTCAGCATAGCCTGGGTGAGCAGGCATCACCCAGAGGCCAGACCCCAATTCTACCCTGAAAGATTCAGTATAGCCCCAAGGAAATGCAGAAAAATCCCACCTGGCTTCAGCACATGCCAGCCACCACTACTAGGACCCCAGTTCAGCAGTAGGTAAGCTGCCAGACCCCTACAGCCTCCAGCTGCCAAAACCTGAGGCCCCAGTACACAAAGCCAGTGACCAGGCCCATGGACTCCAGCACAGGGAGCCTGGACCTGTGTCCCTATGCTTCAGCAAGATTGTTCAACTTTAAAAGCCAGGAAATAGGCAAATGTCATGAACAAAAAGCAGAAAAACACAATGACCATAGATTCTTTCTATGGGGACAGGGAAGATCAAGACACAAATTCAGAAGAGACAACATTGTTAATATACCCACATCTGAAACCTCAAAGGGGAATATGAACTTGTCTCAAGCCCAAAAAAGCCTTCTTGGAAGAGCTCAAGTCAAATAAGAGAGGTAGAAGAAAAATTGGGAAAAGAAATGAGAGGTATGCAAGAGAAAGTCAACAGCTTGGAAAAGGAAAGACAAAAATTGACTATAGAAAACAATTCCTTAAAAAACACAATTGGCTAAATGGGGGGAAAAGTACACTGAAGAAAATAAGTAGAATTGGGCAGAAACTCACTGAAGAGAACTCCTTAAAAAGTAGAATTGGCCAAATGGAAAAGGAGGTACAAAAGATAACTGAAGAAAATAATTCATTACAAATTAGAATTGATCAAGTGGAAGCTAGTGACTCTATAAGACATCAAGAATCAGTCAAACAAAATCAAAAGAATGAAAAAAATAGAAGAAAATATAAAATTCTTCATTGGAAAAACAACTGACCTGGGAAACTGATGCAGGAGAGATAACTTAAAAATTATTAGTCTACCTCAAAGCCATGATGAAAAAAAGATCCTGGTCAACATCTTTCAAGACCATCATTCAAGAAATCAATAAGGAAAATTGCCCTGAGGTCCTAGAACCAGAGAGTAAACTATTCATTGAAAGAAATCCACCCATCACCTCCTGAAAGAGATCCCAATTGAAAATGCCAAAGAATATTGTATCCAAATTACAGAATTTATCAGGTCAAAGAGAAAATAGTGCAAGCAACCAGAAATAAACAATTTAAATATCATGGAACCACAGTCAATATTACATAAGACTTTGCAGCTTTTACATTAAAAGATCAGAGGTCTTGGAATATGATATTCTGTAAGGCAAAGGAGCTGGCATTACAACCAAGGATCAACTATCCAGCAAAACTGAGAATAATCTTTCAGGGGAGGAGATAGATATTCAATGAAATAGAGGACTTCCAAACCTTCCTGATGAAAAGACCAGAGCTCAACAGAAAATCTGATCCTCAGACAAGACTCAAGAGAGGCATAAAAAGGTAAACAGATAAGGGAAAAAAATGTTATTCAATAAGGACAAACTCTTTACATCCATACACAGGAAGATGACACTTGTAACTCTTGAGAATTGTATCTTTATTATGACTTTTAGAAGGACTATACATAGACAGAGGCATGAGGCATGATTATAAGTTGACTTTAATGTAATGATAAAAAAAAATCTAAGTGGCAAAAGTGGGTTGTACTGGAAGAAGAGGAAAGGAGGAGGTAGAAAAAGGATAAATTACATCACATGAAGAGATACAAAGACCTATTATAGTAGAGGGAAATGAGCATTACTTGAACCTTACTCTCTTCAGATTTGTCTCAAAGAGGGAATAACATAATCAGTTAGGTATAGAAATCTATCCTACCCTATAGGAAGTAGGAGGGGAAAGGGGAAGAAAAAGGGAGGAGGTAGATAAAAGGGGGGGAAAGTAAGGGAAAAGGAAAA
This sequence comes from Vombatus ursinus, assembly GCF_900497805.2. NCBI lineage: Eukaryota > Metazoa > Chordata > Mammalia > Diprotodontia > Vombatidae > Vombatus > Vombatus ursinus. The sequence goes on from NW_020954585.1 coordinate 4,382,087, forward strand.
GAAAAGGGAGGGGTAATAGATGGGAGGGAAGAATGAGGAAGGCATTGGTCAGACGCAAAATTCTAGTGAGGAGGGAAAAGGAGAAAGGAGAAAGAAAAGCATAAAGGTGGGGGGTGAATAGGATGGAGAGAATACATAGTAATCATAACTGAATGTGAATGGGATGAATTCTCCCATAAAACAGAAGTGGATAGCAGAGTGGATTAAAAACCATAATTCTATAATATGTTATTTACAAGAAACACATTTGAAACAGAAGGATACACACAGAGTAAAGGCAAAAGGCTGGAGCAGAACATGGTATGGTTCAGTTGAAGTAAAAAAAAAAAGCAGGGGTAAAAATCTTGATCTCAGACAAAGCAAAGGCAAAAACAGATCTAATTAAAAGAGATAAGGAAGGAAACTGAATCCTGCTAAAAGGTACCATAGACAATGAAGTAATATCTTTATTAAATATCTATGCACCAAATGATATAGCATCCAAATTCATAGAAAAGAAGTTAAGGGAGTTACAGGCAGAAATAGACAGCAAAACTATACTAGTTGGGGACCTCAATCTCCCCCTCTCTGAACTAGATAAATCTAACCACAAACTAAACAAGAAAGAAGTTAAGGAGATGAATAGAATTTCAGAAAAGTTAGAGATGATAGAACTCTGGAGAAAATTGAATGGGGATATAAAGGAATATACCTTTCTCTTGACAACACATAACACTACACAAAAACTGACCATTTATTATAAGGAATAAAAATCTCATAATCCAATGCAGAAAGGCAGAAATATTAAAGGCATCCATTTCAGATCATGATACAATAAAAATTACATGCAATGAAGGGCCATGGAAAGACAGACTGAAAATTAATTGAAAATAAATAATCTAATCCTAAAGAATAAGTGGGGCAGAGCCAAGATGGTGGAGTAAAAGCAGTGACTTGCTTGAGTTCTCCCCTAAACCCCTCCAAATACCTGTAAGAAAAGACTCTAAACAAATTCTAAAGCAGTGGAACTCACAATAAGACAGAGTGGAACAAATTTCCAGTCCAAGACAACCTGAATGGTTGCTCAGAAAGGTATATTGCGCCGGGCAGGGAGAGGAACACAGTGCAGCCTGGGTGCATAGGGAAAACAGGTTTCAGTGAAGCTAGAGCAGCCCTCAGAGGACTGAATAATGGTCAACTGTGGCAGTTTCCAGACTTCTCAACCCACGAATGCCAAAGAGAATTTAGAAGGTCAGTAGGAAAAGTCTGAGACTGTGGTGAGAGAGAAACTCAGTCCCAGCTCTAGTCCCCGTGTGGCCCCGGGGCAGCAGCTGCTTCTGGAGCTTCTGGCCCACAGACTGAGGGGGAATTGAGTGGCTGACCAGAGGGGGATTGCAGAGATCTCTTTACTGGTATAGAATTATCTTGCTTTGCCCGTGCTTGGATCTGGGTCACAGTTCTGGGTGGCAGTCCTGGGGTGAGGAGTAGTGCTGGCATGGTGGAGCTTGTAGTGGCAGTGGAGAGGAAATCCTCCTCAAAGCTACAAGGCAGAAAAGAGTGCTTGTGGTCACTCATAGACCAGAGCACAGGCCAAGAAAAGAATAAACACCTCACCCCTTACCACCTTGGAAGAACTGAAAATTTACAGATCCCTAGAAGTATCTCTGAAAACAGCTGCATGAAACCACCAAAGCTTGGGACAGTACATTCTCCATGCTGAAGCAGACCCTTACCTTAACAAAGAGTTTATAACTCAGGTAATTGGCTGGGATCATGAGCAAACTTCACCAAAAAAAAAAGTCAGACCATAGAATCTTTCTTTGGTGACAAAGAAGATAAAAACATACACTCAGAAGAAGACAACAAGCCAAAGCTCCTACATCCAAAGCCTCCAAGAAAACTATGAATTGGTCATGGAAGAACTCAAAAAGGATTTTGAAAAGCAAGTAAGAAAAGTAGAGGAAAAACTGACAAGAGAAATAAGAGTGATGTTAGAAAGTCATGAAAAACTAGTCAACATCTTTCTAAAAGACACCCAAAAAATATTGAAGAAAATAACACCTTAAAAAATAGCCTAACCCAAATGTCAAAAGAGGTCCAAAAAGCTAATGAGGAGAAGAATACCTTAAAAAGCAAAATTGGCCAAATGGAAAAGGAAGTCCAAAAGCTTACTGAAGAAAATAATTCCTTAAAAATTAGAATGGAGCAATTAGAAGCTAGTAACTTTATGAGAAATGAAGACACTGTAAAACAAATCCAAAAGAATGAAAAAATAGAAAACAATGTGAAGTATCTCATTGGAAAAACAACTGACCTGGAAAATAGATCCAGGAGAGAGAACTTAAAAATTATTGGCATCTGAAAGACATGATCAAAAAAAGAGCCTAGGCATTTTTTTAAGGAAATTATCAAGGAAAACTGCCCTGATATTTTAGAACCAGAGGGCAAAATAGAAATGGAAAAAATCCACCAGTCACCTCCTGAAAGAGATCCCCAAAGGAAAACTCCTAGGAATATTGTAGCCAAATTCCAGAGTTCCCAGGTCAAGGAGAAAATATTGCAAGCAGCCAGAAAGAAACAATTCAAGTATTGTGGAAATACAATTAGGATAACATAAGATTTAATAGCTTCTACATTAAGGGACCAGAGGGCTTAGAATATTATGTTCTGAAGGTCGAAGGAGATAGATTACAGTCAAGAATCACTTACTCAGAAAAACAGTATAATTCTTCGGGGGAAAAATGGGCATTCAGTGAAATAGAGGACTTTTAAGCATTCTTGATGAAAAGATCAGAGGTGAATAGAAAATTTGACTTTCAAATATAAGACTCAAGAGAAACATGAAGAGGTAAACAGTAAAGAGAAATCATAAGTGACTTATTAAGGTTGAACTATTTACATTTCTTCATGGAAAGATGATATTTGTAACCCATGAGACCTTTGTCAGTATTAGGGTAGTTGGAGGGAAAAATTATATGTATGTGTGTGTGTATATACATATATATATATATATATATATACAGAGAGAGAGAGAGAGAGAGAGAGAGAGAGAGA